>NC_050096.1:25232500-25532500 GCF_902167145.1 Zea mays
TCGTCGTCCTATTCAAAAGGACATAAGAGCCATATCTAGCCTAATTAGACTCTTCAATTGTTGCATGGAAGAATTCATCTGGCACGTTTTGTCTTTGGACACTCACGTCGTGTCCGCTGGGCCTATGTCCTTCTTGGGCCTTCTACATCGCTGTATTGACCAGGCTAGGTGTTGCATAGGCCAAGCCCACTCCAACGCATGCAATCATGATATGCAATGATGCTTCGACCGAAACATGCCTCACAACATCCTCAACTTAGTACCTTAGTTCCACAACCGTGTACGAGCTTAAGTCCACAACTACCAGTATATTACAACAATGTCAAAACACGTATTAACACACATGCACAATTTATTATTAATCAAAACCACACATTATATCCAACAGAATGTAAATCACTTTACCAATAACAATTAACCATAATATTTCAATGTCAATAAACACAATGTAGCAGCTCCCTCGCCTGCGTCGGTTTGGGCTACACGTATTTACATATGTGCCGATCAAATTAACGATCCAACACTAGGTGCATGTACCAATCAAACCAAACTACATAATTAACGTGTGATAGCAACGACAATGGCTTATGTCCTTCGAGACTGCTCCATAGTCGAGGTAGGTGAGTTGCGCCCTAGATCTTTGTCCAGGGGGAAATTTGCTATTTTGTCACCCTCAGTTGTGAACTTCTCTATTTTAGACCTAGGCCCACAAATCATAAACACAGATAGTCCCACAAGTCATAGACAGAGAGTCACATAATAGCATTTAGCCCACGTTAAAAAGGCTAAAATAGCAAATTTTTCGCGACATGCGGGGCGAGGATGGGGGCGTGACAACCCTGGAATCGCGGGTGCGGCGTCAGGAGAGGGGAGGGGCACGCGTGCGTGGGCATGCGGGGGCAAAGGGTGTGGACATCTCCAGATCTTAATAGGAGTAGTATAGATATACAAAATTTCAAATTTAAATTCTTTATATTTTAGTTGTAAAGAGAACATTTTAACCGATTTTTTAATTTAAACTTGTCAGTAATTTTATCTTTTTTGTTACGGCTAAAGTACAACAAATTAGAATTTGAAATTTTATATATAAGTGGAGTAAAATAGAAAAAATATGTATGAATTTCAGATTTTTTGTAAACTTTGTTAGTTAATTTGTACCATATATGCAATAAAGACTCATGTACACCGGATATGTTGCCTTAATTTCTTGTCACATAACCTTAGGCCGCCTGCAGCAGTTTACCCAAAAGCACTATTTTTGCACTATTCTGCACTGTAGACTACACTGTTCCTATATGTGCTATATTTCGATATAGGTTTGGGTTCGGTTCCTAACCTTTTAAACCCGAATAGATCCAATAATCCGAAATATAGAAAAACTCTTAATATATGATGGTTACATAATTTATGAACTTATTAGCTAAAAATTATGATATCATCTTAACGATAGTATATATATATAGTTTATATATTAAGAGCCCTGGGATTCTAATAATTAGAGAAAGTCCAGGTCGGACGGTGCAATCCGGTCGAGCCGGACCAGGTCCGGACGTCTATAAAATAAGACTCGGAGTGCTAGGGTTCAATTTTTCACGCCCATCTCGATTCATTAGTGACGGCGCGTGCAACGACGGCGGTTGCTCAACAGCGTGCGTGGCAGTGGACCCCAGCCGGTGGCTGCGGTGGCCGCGGCTCCCTGACCTCAACACACGGTGGCAGCGGTTCCCAGATCGGCGACGGTGGCTCCCCGATCTAGAGGGCGAGCGACAGCGAGGCCCTTGTGCGGGCAAGCGGCGGGGTCCCCGGGGCCCCGAGTCGGCGGCACTTCCAAGGCCGGCGAGCAAGCGGCGTCCCTCTACGTGTGAGTAGCGACGGCGACGCACGAGGCACGAGGTTCGAGCGACGTCATGGAAGGTGAAAGGGAAATGTGCCCTTGGGCCATTTCTATAAGATTTTGATGATTAAGTGCCCAACACACATTAAGGGAATGAGTATATGCCAAATGGTCGATAAAGTGCAAATCAACACAAAGGTATGATTCTAGACTTAGTACATTGGTTTTTGTGTACTAACTTATTTGTCTAAGTGCTAGAATTAGAGAAAATGCAATTGGAAAAGACTTGGCTCGAGCAGCCAAGATGTTGCTCAGTCTGGGTGCACCGGACTGTCCGGTGGTGCACCAGACAGTGTCCGGTGCGCCAGGCTGGCGTCTGGTCAACTGGCTGCTCTCGGATCTCGACAGCGGCGTACGGTTATAAATCACCAGACTGTCCGATGGTGCACCGGACTGTCCGGTGAGTCAGCTACGGCGAAATCGCCTTCCTGGATTGCTCTCAACGGCTCCTAGCTGCCTTGGGGCTATAAAAGGGACCCCTGGGCACATGGAGGAGTACACCAAGCATACTTTGAGCATTCTTGATCATTCACACTCCATATTTGCACACTCGTTTGACATTCTTAGTGATTTGAGCTCCGTTCTAGTGAGAACCTTGTGATATTCATTTGAGCTCGAGTCTTGGCCGTGTGTGTGCGTATTGCTGTGGATTTGTGTGTGTTGCTTCCCTCCCTTACTCTAGTGCTTTCACTTTGATTCTTATTGTAAGGGCGAGAGACTCCAAGTTGTGGAGATTCCTCGCAAACGGGAAAGAGTAAAGAAAAGAAGAACACCGTGGTATTCAAGTTGATCATTGGATCACTTGAGAGGAGTTGAGTGCAACTCTTGTCCATTGGGACGCCACAACGTGGAGTAGGCAAGTGTTGTTCTTGGCCGAACCACGGGATAAAATCCTCGTGTCTCTTGTGCTTGTTCTCACTGTGTCTAATGTGCTTCACAAGAGCTCTCCTTAGTCATTTGACTTCATTGTGCTAACTCCTAAACAAGTTTTGTGGCTTTAAGTTTCAAGTTTTTACAGGATCACCTATTCACCCCCCCTCTAGATGCTCTCAATTGGTATAAGAGTCGTTCTCTTCAAGAAAGGGACTAATCGCCTGAAGGGATGGATCCTAAAGGAAAGGGGATGGTGATCAACGACAAGGAGAAGGAGTCCTTCATCAATGAGCCAAAAGACGACAAGCCCACTGACTCGGGCTCAAGTCATAAGAAGAAGGACGGGAAGAAGAAGAGGTGTATCAAGAAGATCGTCTACTACGACAACAGCGACGAGTCTTCTTCTTCCCAAAAGGACGACGACGACAACGACTACGAGAAAAAGAAGACGGTTAACTCGAACTTTTCCTTTGATTATTCTCGTATTCCGCAAAGTTCCAATGCTCATTTGCTTTCCATTCCCCTTGGTAAACCTCCTCACTTTGATGGAGAGGACTATGGATTTTGGAGTCACAAAATGCGTAGCCACTTATTCTCTCTCCATCCAAGTATATGGGAGATAGTAGAAAATGGAATGCAATTTGATAGTACGGATAGTCCCATGTTCATCAATGAACAAATTCACAAAAATGCACAAGCTACTACTGTTCTTTTAGCGTCATTGTGTAGAGATGAATACCATAAGGTGAGCGGCTTGGATAACGCCAAGCAAATTTGGGACACCCTCAAGATCTCGCATGAGGGGAACGACGTCACCATGCTCACCAAGATGGAGTTAGTGGAAGGCGAACTAGGAAGGTTCACGATGATCAGGGGGGAGGAGCCAACCCAAACGTACAATAGGCTCAAGACCCTCGTCAACAAAATAAGGAGCTATGGAAGCACGCGATGGACGGACCACGACGTCGTCCGACTTATGCTAAGGTCCTTCACCGTCCTTGATCCTCATCTTATTAACTCTATTCGTGAGAATCCTAGGTACACCAAGATGACGCCCGAAGAAATACTTGGGAAGTTTGTGAGCGGGAGAATGATGATCAAGGAGGCGAGATATGTTGATGAGGCGCTAAATGGCCCAATCCATGAGCCTCAAGCCATTGCTCTCAAGGCAACAAGTAGCAGGGAGGCGCTACCTAGCAAGGTGGCACAAATTGAGGCGACCGGGCTAAACGAGGACGAAATGGCCCACATCATCAAGCGCTTCAAGACGGCGCTCAAAGGTCGCAAGGAGCATCCCAACAAAAGCAAGACGAAGGGAAAGCGCTCCTATTTCAAGTGTGGTAAGGTTGGTCACTTTATTGCTAACTGTCCCGATAATGATAGTGACCAGGGACAAGAGAAAAGTGGGAAGAAAGAAAAGAAGAAGGCGTACAAGAAGGCTAAGGGCGAGGCACACCTTGGCAAAGAGTGGGACTCGGATTGTTCTTCGTCCGATTTCGACGACGAGGGGCTCGCCGCCACCGCCTTCGACAAATCGTCGCTCTTCCCCAACGAGGGCCACACTTGCCTCATGGCAAAAGAGAAGAAGGTAAGCACTCGTAATACTATTACTTACGCTTCTTCAAGTGATGATGAATCTAGTGATGATGAAGTAGACTATGCTAGTTTATTCAAAGGTTTAGATAGAACTAAAATTGATAAAATCAATGAATTATGTCGGCGTTTCGAGACTGGGGGGTCCCTAAGCCGACGAGTGAAGTGTCGCCGCGTGCCCCAGCCCAGATGGGTCGGCGCGAGGCCGAGCGCGAAGGGGGGAAGTGAGGTGGCCGGAGACGTGCGTGAGAGAGGTGGAAATCCCGCGGCCTTCGTGTTCGTTCCGCGCCCAGGTCGGGTGCGCTTGCAGTAGGGGGTTACAAGCGTCCACACGGGGGAGGGAGCGAGCGGCCTCACGCGAGCGCCTGTCTCGTCCTCGTCCCCGCGCGGCCAACCCTCTCTAAGAGGGCCCTGGTCCTTCCTTTTATAGGCGTAAGGAGAGGATCCAGGTGTACAATGGGGGGTGTAGCGGAGTGCTACGTGTCTAGCGGAGGAGAGCTAGCGCCCTAAGTACACGCCATCGTGGCGGTCGGAGAGATTTTGGCGCCCGGTTTGTGTGGTGTCGTGGCCGTCGGAGGAGCGCTGGAGCCTGGAGGAGGGACAGCTGTCGGGGCCGTCGAGTCCTTGCTGACGTCCTCTTGCTTCCGTAAGGGGGTCGAGAGCCGCCATCGTCAGGGGGCATGTGGGGCGCCATCATTTCCTGTCTGGCGGAGCGAGCCAGATGGGACACCGGTCTTGTTCCCCGTAGCCTGAGTCAGCTTGGAGTAGGGTAATGATGGTGCCTCCTGTTGACGTGGCCGGCCCGTGCCCTAGGTTGGGCGATGTGGAGGCTCCTCCGAGGTCGGGGTCGAGTCCGTCTTCCGTGGCCGAGGTCGAGTCCGAGCCCCTAGGTCGGGCGAGGCGGAGGCCGTTGGCTGAGGCCAGGGCCAAGTCCGAGCCCTGGGTCGGGCGGAGCGGAGTTCGTCGTCTTCTGGGGCTGAGCCCAAGTCCGAAACCTGGGTCGGGCGGAACGGAGTTCGCCGTCTTCCAGGGCTTAGCCCGAGTCCAAGCCCTGGGTCGGGCGGAGCGGAGTTCGCCGTCTTCCGGGGCTTAGCCCGAGTCCGAGCCCTGGGTCGGGCGGAACGGAGTTCGCCGTCTTCCGGGGCTTAGCCCGAGTCCGAGCCCTGGGTCGGGCGGAGCGGAGTTCGCCGTCTTCCGGGGCTTAGCCCGAGTCCGAGCCCTGGGTCGGGCGGAGCGGAGTTCGCCGTCTTCCGGGGCTTAGCCCGAGTCCGAGCCCTGGGTCGGGCGGAGCGGAGCTTCCTATGGTGCGTGCGGCCGGGCCTGACTGCCTGTCAGCCTCACTCTGTCAAGTGGTACCGCAGTCGGAGCGGCGCAGGCGGCGCTGTCTTTCTGTCAGACCGGTCAGTGGAGCGGCGAAGTGACGGCGGTCACTTCGGCTCTGTCGGCTGAGGGGCGCGCGTCAGGATAAAGGTGTCAGGCCACCTTTGCATTAAATGCTCCTGCGATTTGGTCGGTCGGTGCGGCGATTTGGTCAGGGTTGCTTCTTGGCGAAGACAGGGCCTCGGGCGAGCCGGAAATATGTTCGCCGCTGGAGGGGGGCCTCGGGCGAGGCGGAGATCCTCCGGGGTCGGCTGCCCTTGTCCGAGGCTAGGCTCGGGCGAGGCGTGATCGAGTCCCTCGAATGGACTGATCCCTGACTTAATCGCACCCATCAGGCCTTTGCAGCTTTATTCTGATGGGGGTTACCAGCTGAGAATTAGGAGCCTTGAGGGTACCCCTAATTATGGTCCCCGACAGTAGCCCCCGAGCCTCGAAGGGAGTGTTAGCACTCGCTTGGAGGCTTTCGTCGCACTTTTTTGCAAGGGGACCAGCCTTTCTCGGTTGCGTTTTGTTCCAGTGGGTGCGCGCGAGCGCACCCGCCGGGTGTAGCCCCCGAGGCCTCGGAGGAGTGGTTTAACTCCTCCGAGGTCTTAACGCCTCGCGCGATGCTTCGGCTGGTCTGGTCGTTCCCTCGTGCGAGCTGGCCGTAGCCCGGGTGTACGGTCGGGTCCCAAGTTCTCGGGCTGGTATGTTGACGCTGTCAACGGTTTGGCCGGAGCCGAGTTTGCGAGAGCAGCCCCCGAGCCTCTGCACAGGGCGAGAGGGCGATCAGGGACAGACTCGACTTTTTTACATACGCCCCTGCGTCGCCTTTCCGCAAGGAGGAGGGGGAGAGCGCCATGTTGCCCTCGGTGGGCGCCGAATCATGGTGTCTCCGGTGAGCTGCAAGCGGGTGATCCGAGCGGACGTTCGTGCCCCATTCGTTAGGGGTCGGCTAGAGGCCCAGAGGCGCGCCCAAAAGTACCTGCGGGTGATCTGCCGGACCCGGTCCCCTGGCGACGGGGTCCGAGGGCTCGATGCCTCCCTCCGATGGGATTCCGTTACAAGATCGTTCCCGCTGGTCTCGGAAATGTCCTAGGGTACCTCGGGAGCGCAGCCCGAGCCTTGGTTATGTATCGAACGTACCCATGGTCATCCCTCGCTCTGTGTCTGAGGCGGCTGTGAACCCTTCGGGGGCCAGCCTTCGAACCCCTGATCAGTAGTGGGCGCGGAGCCCGAGTAGCCTGAGGCGGCCGTCAAACCCTTCCAAGGGGCCGGCCTTCGAACCTCTGACCAGTAGTGGGTGTGGAGCCCACGTGCTCTGAGGCGGCTGTTGAACCCTTCCGAGGGGCCAGCCTTCGAACCTCTGATCAGTAGGAAGGCTCGGAGCCTGGTTCCTTCACGGGGAAGGATCCTTTTCGGGGTATCCCCCTTTCCCGGTCCCTGTTGCAAGAGAGAGAAAGAGGAAAAAAGGAAAAGGATACGAAATCGAACGACGCGGCGTACCTTTTTTGACGCGGTCATTATGGCGAAGGCGAAGTGTCGCTCGCTTCTCCTGCCAGAGGCGCCGCCTGTCCTGCCGCGGAGTTAATGCGACGGGGCGAGTGGTTCGCGGGGCAGCCGTTGCGCGTGCGCGAGCCGTTCGAGGAACGGGACACGGGCGCGTTGTCTTCACGCCGTGAGAGAGGGTTCTCTCGCCGCCCCTGGATGGGACGTAAGCTTGGCTGACGACGTGACCGCTGCTCCTGCCCACCTGCCACCACCATTACCGTCGGCCCATTTTTGGCCGCATTGACCGTCGCGCCAGGCTGGCGCCGCTGGGTCGTGCGCTGGGTCGCCTCGAGTCGCGGTATTGGTTCCGCAGTCGAGGAGGCGCGGTGGTGGCGCAAGTGGCGGTGCAGTTGTATGCACGAAGCATCCGGCGCGCCGGTTGCATGACGCGTGGGCCTGGGCCCCCATGCTGGGCGTGTTGGGAGTCGGAGAAGTGCGCCCACTTGGCGCGGTTGCATGCCACCTGCATGGCTGCCCGCCCCTTCGCCCGCTGGTCTGGGCAAAAGTGGAGAACCGCTTGTAACCGCTGGGCGGTTGCACGCACCGCGCACGGCGGTTTGGCTTCTTCTGCTCTGGGCCGGCTTGCATGACGTGTGAGACCCAGCCCCCGCGCCGTAGGGGAGGACCTTGGAGCGTGTTGGAGAAGACTCAGCCCACGACGGCTGGGGACGCAAGTAGGGAGAGCCGCCTTTAAAAGGAGGGTGACCCTCTTGGAAGGCGACCATGTCTTCGCGCTCCCTTATGCATCGTGTCTTTCCACCTTCCAAGCCCCCGGATGGGGGATACCCGCCGTCTTTCTGCCTCGTCGTTGGAGGAACGCAACTCCGCGGGAGTTGGTACCTTTCAGCCATCGTTTGGCTTCAAGGATTTTCATCATGCAGCCCGGTCGCACCCCTACGCCGGCGGTCACCCAAGATGGTGACCTCCAGTTCGATGGCGGGGGAGAGCGAACCGGGCCGCAGCCTCTGCCCCTCCCTCAGCCTCAAGGATTTTCATCACCAGGGCTGGGGAGAGGAGTGTGCCGAGTTGGGGTCGGCCCCTGCGTGGGCGGTGGCCCGCTCCTTCCCTCAGTGATCGGGGGGAAGGGCGGTAGTCGTCCATGGCGCTGGCAGCTGCCGCGTGCCTGGCTCTTGGACCCGAGTGGCTTCGGAGCCGTTCTCGGCGCCGGCTTCCGCCACGGCAGTTGGAAGAGGTTCCTCTGCCGATGAGATGGCCAGGGCCACCCACGGACCGACCTCCAACTCTACGGCCTTCTGTCCGTCCTTGCCTCACGAGTTTGGGCATGGGCGGGGGCCTCCTGGTAGCAGCATCCGCCCTGAGGTCATCGTTGCCGCTGTTCGGCCCCTCGGAGCAGAAGTCGTCGTCGTCGCTGCTGCCGGAGCGGGTGGCGGTGCGCCGTTCGTCGGTCTTCTGTTGCTCCGCAGGCCCCTCCCCCATCGAGTGGGGTCGTTCGTACCTGCGGAGGTGGAACCGGAGTTCCGTTTGTAATGGCACTTCGAATGCCAGTGTTTTTGTTCATTGTGGTTGTCGAGGCCTGAACATGTATGTAATTTCGGCACGGAGCCGTGTTTTTTCCTCATTTTCGAGCACTAAGACTCGCCTGTTGGTTGTCTGAACCGCTTCACCAAGCGTGAGTCGCCCCGTGTAAAGGTGACGAGTGAGGTATCCGTATCCCGGAGGCGTAGAAGTCACTCGGCTCGGTCAGCCTTGTCGCCCGAGGCTTCCCTTGCTTGGTTAGAGGAAAACCCTCGGTCGCTCTTCGATGAGCCGAGGCCAGGGGTAGCGGCGCCAGCGCGGACAGAGGCAGAGTTGGCTCGAAAAGAAGACCTGGTCGGTCGGAGCCTGGCCGGGTCGTCCGTTAGCGGGACCGACGCCGGAATTGATCTGCCGAGGCCTCGGGCCGGGCTGATGTCCTTGAGGGACAGCTGGCCGAGGCCCCGGGGTGACCGGCCGAGCCGCCTGCTCGGGCCGGATTCTTGGAGAAGACCCTGGCGGCGATGGCCCGGGCTTGGTGATGACGTTGTCCTTCAGAGCGGAGACCCTTGGACCGCGTCGCCGTCCGAGGCTAGGTCGGACCTCGCCGAAGGTGTTGTCGACGCCGAGGGTGCTGCTGCTCCCTTTAGCCGTCAAGATCCGAGCCTACAGGATCGGATCATCTTGTAGCGTGTGTTTTCTGTGGCCGCCGAGGCCAAAACACACCCTCGCCGTGTTGTAAAGCCACGTCTCCTTTCCTCTTATTTCGAGTATCTGGACTTTTTTGTCGGTAACAGAATTGTTTGTGCGAGCGAGAGTTGCTTCTCATGGAAGGTGATGAGTGAGGTATCCGTATCCCGGAGGCATAGGAGTTCCTTGGCTCGGTCGGCCTTGCCGCTTACGCGCACTCTTACCCGTCCATGGGGTTCTGTCACCGACGCAGTCGAGAAGGCTCGAAGAATCGCTCCGGCAGAAGAGCTTCCGAACGTGAAGACTTGTTCGGTCCACGGAATCACTTATCCGAACGTGAGTTACTTATCGCATAAGGTGATGAGTGAGGTGTCCGTATCCCGGAGGCGTAGTAGTCCCTCGGCTCGGTCAGCCTTGTCTGCTTACGTGTACTCCGTCGTTTTCAGGATCCACTTTCGAAGTAGTCGAAAAGCACGAAAGACATTCTGGCAGAAAAGATCTTTTTTCGAGGAAAATTTCGACGCAGAGGGGGTTCCCCCCTTTTAGCCCCCGAGGGAGGGTCGGGCTTTGCCGAGGCAAGGCTGACCCTTCCTTGATGACTAAACTTTGCGTGGGAGCGAGGTATATGAACAACTTGAAAACATCTTAAGGGTAGAAGCGACGTAGCTGTTGGATGTTCCAAGCGTTGCTGTAGACCTCACCTTGACTGTTGGCCAGCTTGTACGTTCCGGGCTTCAGAACTTTGGCGATGACGAACGGCCCCTCCCAGGGGGGCGTGAGCTTGTGTCGACCTCGGGCGTCTTGTCGCAGCTGAAGCACCAGGTCGCCCACCTGGAGGTCTCGGGACCGGACCCCTCGGGCGTGGTAGCGTCGCATGGACTGTTGGTACCGCGCCGAGTGTAGTAAGGCCTTGTCCCGAGCCTCTTCCAGCTGGTCCAGCGAGTCTTCTCGACTAGCTTGGTTGCTTTGGTCGGCATAGGCCCTCGTCCTCGGGGAACCGTATTCTAGGTCTGTGGGCAAGATGGCCTCGACCCCATAGACTAGAAAAAACGGCGTGAAGCCCGTGGCTCGGCTCGGTGTCGTCCTCAGGCTCCAGACCACCGAGGGGAGTTCCTTCATCCATCGCTTGCCGAACTTGTTGAGGTCGTTGTAAATCCGAGGCTTGAGTCCTTGTAGAATCATGTCGTTGGCACGCTCTACTTGCTCATTCGTCATGGGATGAGCCACGGCGGCCCAGTCCACCCGGATGTGGTGATCCTCGCAGAAGTCCAGGAACTTTTTGCCGGTGAACTGGGTGCCGTTGTCGGTGATGATGGAGTTCGGGACCCCGAAACGATGGATGATGTTGGTGAAGAACGCCACCGCCTGCTCGGACCTGATGCTGTTTAGGGGTCGGACCTCGATCCACTTGGAGAATTTGTCGATGGCGACCAACAGGTGCGTGTAGCCCCCGGGTGCCTTCTGCAAGGGGCCGACGAGGTCCAGACCCCACACAGCAAAAGGCCATGTGATGGGTATCGTCTGCAGAGCCTGAGCGGGCAGGTGGGTCTGCCTTGCGTAGAACTGACATCCTTCGCAGGCGCGGACAATTCTAGTGGCGTCGGCCACCGCCGTTGGCCAGTAGAAACCTTGTCGGAAAGCATTTCCGACAAGGGCTCGAGGTGCTGCGTGGTGGCCGCAAGCCCCCGAGTGTATTTCTCGGAGGAGTTCCTGACCTTCGGTGGTGGAGATGCATCGCTGGAGGATGCCTGAAGGGCTGCGGTGGTAGAGCTCCTTCCCTTCTCCCAGCAAGACGAACGACTTGGCGTGCCGCGCCAACCGCCGAGCTTCGACTCGGTCGAGGGGTAGCTCTCCTTGGTGGAGATATTGCAGGTACGGGGTCTGCCAGTTTCGATCAGGCGTGACCCCGCTTTGCTCCCCCTTGACGTGCAGCGTCTCGCCCTCGGGGGCCGAGGGTACCTCAGGTCGAACCGAGGGTGCCTCGGGCCGAGCCGAGGGTGCCTTGGACTGTGCCGAGGGTACCTCGGGCTGGGCCGAGGGTGCCTCAGGCTTGGGCGTGTCGTCGATCTTGATGGAGGGCTGATGCAGATCTCGGGAGAAGACGTCCGGGGGAACCGTTGTTCGCCCCGAGGCTATTTTAGCTAGCTCGTCCGCAGTCTCGTTGTAGCGCCGAGCGATGTGGTTGAGCTCGAGCCCGTAGAACTTGTCTTCCAGGCGCCGAACCTCATCGCAGTAGGCCTCCATCTTCGGGTCGCGGCAGTGGGAGTTCTTCATGACTTGGTCGATGACGAGCTGCGAGTCACCGCGAGCATCGAGGCGTCGGACCCCTAGCTCGACGGCAATCCGCAACCCGTTGACCAGAGCCTCGTACTCAGCTACATTGTTGGACGCCGGGAAATGGAGGCGTAGCACGTAGCGTAGGTGCTTCCCGAGGGGCGAGATGAAGAGTAAGCCTGCGCCGGCTCCTGTCTTCATCAGCGACCCGTCGAAGAACATGGTCCAGAGCTCCGGTTGGATCGGAGCTGTTGGTAGCTGGGTGTCGACCCATTCAGCCACGAAGTCCGCCAAGACCTAGGATTTGATGGCCTTCCGAGGGGCGAACGAGATTGTTTCGCCCATGATTTCCACGCCCACTTTGCAATCCTACCCGAGGCCTCTCGGCAATGGATGATCTCCCCCAGGGGGAAGGATGACACCACAGTTACCGGATGAGACTCGAAGTAGTGTCGCAACTTCCGCCGTGTCAGGATCACCGCGTACAGCAGCTTCTGAACTTGTGGGTAGCGGATCTTGGTTTCGGACAGTACCTCGCTGACGAAGTAGACTGGCCTCTGAACGGGCAATGCATGCCCCTCTTCTTGCCTTTCGACCACAATCGCGGCGCTGACCACCTGAGTGGTCGCGGCGACGTAGACCAAGAGGGCTTCTCCGGCAGTTGGGGGCACCAAGATAGGCGCCTTCGTGAGGAGCGCCTTCAGGTTCCCGAGGGCTTCCTCGGCCTCAGGGGTCCAAGTGAAGCACTCGGCCTTCCTTAAGAGGCGGTACAGAGGCAGACCTCTTTCGCCGAGGCGTGAGATGAAGCGGCTCAGAGCCGCGAGACATCCCATGACCCTCTGTACGCCTTTCAAGTCCTTGATGGGCCCCATGCTGGTGATGGCTGCGATCTTCTCCGGGTTGGCTTCGATGCCCCGCTTGGAGACGATGAACCCCAAGAGCATGCCTTGGGGCACCCCGAAGACATACTTTTCGGGATTGAGCTTGACGCCTTTCGCCTCTTTGATGAACCCTGCCGCCATTAGCTTGTGGACCTCCTCGCCTATGGCTCTGCGCTTCTTCTCGTCGAATCGGCGCAGAGGCTGCTTGACGGGTCGGGCTCTGGCTCGGATGTCCAGCGAGTGCTAGGCGACATCCCTCGGTATGTCGGGCATGTCCGAGGGACTCCATGCGAATACGTCGGCGTTTGTGCGGAGAAAGTCGACGAGCACTGCTTCCTATTTGGGATCGAGCCCGGAGCCGATCCGGACTTGCTTGGAGGCGTCGCTGCTGAAGTCGAGGGGGACGGACTTAACCGTCTCCGCTGGCTCGAAGTTGCCGACATGACGCTTCACGTCTGGCACCTCCTTAGAGAGGCTCTCCAGGTCGGCGATGAGGGCCTCGGACTCGGCGAGGGCCTCGGCGTACTCCACGTCGCATTCGAACGCGTGTTTGTACGTGGGGCCGACGGTGATGACCCCGTTAGGGCCCGGCATCTTGAGCTTGAGGTAGGTGTAGTTGGGGACGACCATGAACTTCGCGTAGCATGGCCTCCCCAATACCGCGTGGTAGGTTCCTCGGAACCCGACCACCTCGAACATCAGGGTCTCCCTTCGGAAGTTGGAGGGTGTTCCGAAGCATACGAGAAGATCGAGTTGTCCGAGGGGCTGGACGCGCTTCCCGGGAATGATCCCATGGAAAGGCGCAGCGCCCGCCCGGACCGAGGACAGATCGATACGCAGAAGCCCGAGGGTCTCGGCGTAGATGATGTTGAGGCTGCTGCCTCCATCCATGAGGACCTTGGTGAGCCTGACGTCGCTGATGACGGGGTCGACGACGAGCGGGTATTTCCCCAGGCTCGGCACATGGTCGGGGTGGTCGGCTTAGTCGAAGGTGATGGGCTTGTCGGACCAGTCTAGGTACACTGGCGCCGCCACCTTCACCGAACAGACCTCCCGGCGCTCTTGCTTGTGGTGCCGAGCCGAGGCGTTCGCCGCTTGCCCGCCGTAGATCATGAAGCAGTCGCGGACCTCGGGGAACTCTCCTGCCTGGTGATCTTCCTTCTTGTCGTCGTCGCGGGCCCTGCCACCCTCCGCGGGTGGCCCGGCCCTGTGGAAGTGGCGTTGAAGCATGACGCACTCCTCAAGGGTGTGCTTGGTGGGCCCCTGGTGGTAGGGGCACGGCTCCTTGAGCATCTTGTCGAAGAGGTTGGCACCTCCGGGGGGTTTCCGAGGGTTCTTGTACTCGGCGGCGGCGACAAGGTCCGCGTCGGCGGCGTCGCGTTTCGCTTGCGACTTCTTATTGCCCTTCTTCCTGGCGCCGCGCTGAGTTGACGCCTCGGGGGCATCTTCCGATGGGCGGCCCTGGGGCTGCTTGTCCTTCCGGAAGATAGCCTCGACCGCCTCCTGGCCGGAGGCGAACTTGGTGGCGATGTCCATCAGCTCGCTCGCCCTGGTGGGGGTCTTGCGACCCAGCTTGCTCACCAGGTCGCGGCAGGTGGTGCCGGCGAGGAACGCGCCGATGACATCCGAGTCGGTGATGTTGGGCAGCTCGGTGCGCTGCTTCGAGAATCGCCGGATGTAGTCCCGGAGAGACTCTCCCGGCTGCTGTCGGCAGCTTCGGAGGTCCCAGGAATTCCCGGGGCGCACGTACGTGCCCTGGAAATTGCCGGCGAAAGCTTGGACTAGGTCGTCCCAGTTGGAGATCTGCCCCGGAGGCAGGTGCTCCAACCAGGCGCGAACGGTGTCGAAGAGGAACAGGGGGAGGTTGCGAATGATGAGGTTGTCATCGTCTGTTCCACCCAGTTGGCAGGCCAGACGGTAGTCCGCGAGCCACAGTTCCGGTCTCGTCTCCCCCGAGTACTTTGCGATAGTAGTCAGGGGTCAGAACCGGTCGGGAACGGCGCCCGTCGTATGGCCCGGCTGAAGGCCTGTGGACCGGGTGGTTCAGGCGAGGGACTCCGATCCTCCCCGCTGTCGTAGCGTCCCCCACGCCTGGGGTGGTAGCCTCGGCGCACCCTCTCGTTGAGGTGGGCCCGACGGTCGCGGTGATGGTGCTCGTTGCCGAGGCGACCCGGGGCCGCAGGCGCTGTGTTGCGCGTGCGCCCGGTGTAGACCGAGGCTTCCCGCATGAATCGGGAAGTCGCGGCATGATGTTCTGAGGGGTACCCCTGCCTTCGGGAGGCGGAGCTCTCGGCCCGCCGGATCGCGGCGCCTTCCAGGAGATCCTTGAGGTCTCCCTGGATTCGCCGCCCCTCGGTGGTTGATGGCTCCGGCATCGCGCGGAGGAGCATTGCTGCTGCAGCCAGGTTCTGGCCGACCCCACTGGATGCGGGTGGTGGCCTGACCCTGACATCGTCCGCGATGTGGTGCTGGAAGCCCTGGGGTAGATGACGCATTTCTCCGGCCGGAGGTTGGCCCACCCATGCCTGCCCGATGTCCCAGCGGATTGGCTCAAGCGCTCCTGCTCCCTCGTCGAGCCTGGCCTGCACCCCGCGGATTTGCTCGAGTTGTGGGTCGTGACCCCCCGCCGGAACGGGGACCACAGCTATCACACGCGGGATGTCAACGCGAGGCACCGGCCTAGGGAAATTACCGTCCTCCGGCATGCCGAGATGGTTGCCTTCGGAGGGACCCCCTAGATCGACGTGGAAACATTCGCGGCTCGGGCCGCAGTCCTCGTTGCCGAGGCTACGGCTACCGTCGGAACAGTCGAAAAGGTAGTAGTCGCATGCGGTCATGAAGTCCCGCATGGCACTGGGGTTGCCAAGTCCGGAGAAATCCCAACAGAAGCTGGGCTCGTCGTCTTCCTTGGACCCAGAGGGCTCGTAGGTCGAGACGTCCGTCAGCCGGTCCCAAGGTGACCGCATACGAAACCCCAGAGGGTTCGGACTCGCCTCTGTGAGAGCGTCCGCCAAAGCGGAGCCGCTAGGCGGGTCGAGGCTGAATCCGAAAGGCGTGGGATGGGAATCGGTCGGTACCTCTTGGTCGACGGGCGGTGATGAAGTCACGTCGGGGACTGACTGCACTGTCGTCTCAGGTACGAGGGTGACACCCAGCAAGCCTTTCGCGAGCGTGCTGGCGTCGTCCGTTTGCTCGGGATTGGCGTGTCGCGGGGAGACAGCGCTCGTCTTCGTCTCAAGCGCGAGGTCGATGCCCGGCGCGCCCCCCGTTGGAGTGCTGGCGTTGTCGACTCGCTCGACGGCCGACGAGGCGCCGCCTCCTGCTTGGCCTTGGTTGCCCCGCCTCCTCCTCTGTCGGCGGGGAAGAGGACGGGGCGAGCTCAAAGGTCGTTCTTCCACCACGCGGGGAAGACGTCGTCGATTCCGCCGCCGGCGGGCGGACTGTCGGCCGCCATTGTCGCTGTCGCCCAGCGGTGGAAAGAGTATCATGTCGTAGCTGCCGTCGAGGGACATGAACTCGAGGCTCCTGAAACGGAGCATCGTCCCAGGCCGGAGAGGTTGCTGGAGACTACCCATCTGGAGCTTGACGGGAAGCTGTTCGTCAACACGCAGCAGGACCCTACCTGGCGCGCCAAATGTCGACGTTTCGAGACCGGGGGGTCCCTAAGCCGACGAGTGAAGTGTCGCCGCGTGCCCCAGCCCAGATGGGTTGGCGCGAGGCCGAGCGCGAAGGGGGGAAGTGAGGTGGCCGGAGACGTGCGTGAGAGAGGTGGAAATCCCGCGGCCTTCGTGTTCGTCCCGCGCCCAGGTCGGGTGCGCTTGCAGTAGGGGGTTACAAGCGTCCACACGGGGGAGGGAGCGAGCGGCCTCACGCGAGCGCCTGTCTCGTCCTCGTCTCCGCACGGCCAACCCTCTCTAAGAGGGCCCTGGTCCTTCCTTTTATAGGCGTAAGGAGAGGATCCAGGTGTACAATGGGGGGTGTAGCGGAGTGCTACGTGTCTAGCGGAGGAGAGCTAGCGCCCTAAGTACACGCCATCGTGGCGGTCGGAGAGATTTTGGCGCCCGGTTTGTGTGGTGTCGTGGCCGTCGGAGGAGCGCTGGAGCCTGGCGGAGGGACAGCTGTCGGGGCCATCGAGTCCTTGCTGACGTCCTCTTGCTTCCGTAAGGGGGTCGAGAGCCGCCATCGTCAGGGGGCGTGCGGGGCGCCATCATTGCCTGTCTGGCGGAGCGAGCCAGATGGGACGCCGGTCTTGTTCCCCGTAGCCTGAGTCAGCTTGGAGTAGGGTAATGATGGCGCCTCCTGTTGACGTGGTCGGCCCTCGCCCTAGGTTGGGCGATGTGGAGGCTCCTTCGAGGTCGGGGTCGAGTCCGTCTTCCGTGGCCGAGGTCGAGTCCGAGCACCTAGGTCGGGCGAGGCGGAGGCCGTTGGCTGAGGCCAGGGCCAAGTCCGAGCCCTGGGTCGGGCGGAGCGGAGTTCGTCGTCTTCTGGGGCTGAGCCCAAGTCCGAGCCCTAGGTCGGGTGGAACGGAGTTCGCCGTCTTCCGGGGCTTAGCCCGAGTCCGAGCCCTAGGTCGAGCGGAGCGGAGTTCGCCGTCTTCCGGGGCTTAGCCCGAGTCCGAGCCCTGGGTCGGGCGGAACGGAGTTCACCGTCTTCCGGGGCTTAGCCCGAGTACGAGCCCTGGGTCGGGCGGAGCGGAGTTCGCCGTCTTCCGGGGCTTAGCCCGAGTCCGAGCCCTGGGTCGGGCGGAGCGGAGTTCGCCGTCTTCCGGGGCTTAGCCCAAGTCCGAGCCCTGGGTCGGGCGGAGCAGAGCTTCCTATGGTGCGTGCGGCCGGGCCTGACTGCCTGTCAGCCTCACTCTGTCAAGTGGTACCGCAGTCGGAGCGGCGCAAGCGGCGCTATCTTTCTGTCAGACCGGTCAGTGGAGCGGCGAAGTGACGGCGGTCACTTCGGCTCTGTCGGCTGAGGGGCGCGCGTCAGGATAAAGGTGTCAGGCCACCTTTGCATTAAATGCTCCTGCGATTTGGTCGGTCGGTGCGGCGATTTGGTCAGGGTTGCTTCTTGGCGAAGACAGGGCCTCGGGCGAGCCGGAAATATGTTCGCCGCTGGAGGGGGGCCTCGGGCGAGGCGGAGATCCTCCGGGGTCGGCTGCCCTTGTCCGAGGCTAGGCTCGGGCGAGGCGTGATCGAGTCCCTCGAATGGACTGATCCCTGACTTAATCGCACCCATCAGGCCTTTGCAGCTTTATGCTGATGGGGGTTACCAGCTGAGAATTAGGAGCCTTGAGGGTACCCCTAATTATGGTCCCCGACAAATTAATTGATGCCTTGAATGAGAAAAACAGATTGTTAGAAAAGCAAGAGGATCTTTTATATGAAGAACATGATAAATTTGTAGATGTTCAAAAATCTCTTGCTTTAGAAGTTAAAAGAAATGAAATGCTTTCATGTGAATTGTCTACATGCCATGAATCTATTTCTAGCTTAAGGAGTATCAATGATGACTTGAAGGCTAAGTTAGAAATAGCTAATAAATCAACCTCTTGTGCAGAACATGTTGTAATTTGCAATAGGTGTAAAGATTTTAATGTTGATGCATGTAGTGAACACCTAGTTTCCATTTCTAAATTAAATGATGAAGTGGCTAGTCTTAATGCTCAACTTAAGACTAGCAAAAATGAATTTGATAAACTAAAATTTGCAAGGGATGCCTACACTATTGGTAGACACCCCTCAATTAAGGATGGGCTTGGCTTTAAGAGGGAAGCCAAGAACTTAACAAGTCATAAGGCTCCCATCCCTGCTAAGGAGAAAGGGAAGGCTCCTATGACTAGTAGCAATCAAAAGAATCATGCCTTCATTTATAGTGATAGGAAATTCTCTAGAAATGCTTGTAGGAATTATTCTTATGATTCACATGCCATGACTGCTTCTAGTTCTTCTATGCATGGTAGAAATATGGCTATAAAATATTCTAGAAATGTTCATTATGATAGGAGTTATAATGCTTTTGACTCACATGCCATGACCACTTCAAGCTTTAATGGTAGATCTAGGAGGAATTTTGTGTCTCATGCTCCTAGGAAAGTGTTTAATGGATCTACCACTATCTTTCATGCTCGCAATGCTAAATTTGTTCTTTCATGCAAAAATAAAAAGGTGATTGCTAAAAAAGGTGGGGGTCAAATGCAAGGGAGACAAAACTTGTATTTGGGTCCCAAAGACGATTATAACTAACCTTGTAGGACCCAACAAAAGTTGGGTACCTAAAACCCAAGCCTAATTTGCCTTGCAGGTTTATGCATCCGGGGGCTCAAGCTGGATTATCGACAGCGGATGCACAAACCACATGATGGGGGAGAAGAAGATGTTCACCTCCTACGTCAAGAACAAAGATTCCCAAGACTCAATCATATTCGGTGACGGGAATCAAGGCAAGGTTAAAGGACTAGGAAAAATAGCTATTTCTTCCGAGCATTCCATCTCTAATGTGTTTTTAGTTGAATCGCTCGGATATAACTTGTTGTCCGTTAGTCAATTATGTAATATGGGATATAATTGCTTATTCACAAATGTAGATGTGTCTTTCTTTAGAAGAAGTGATGGTTCATTAGCGTTTAAGGGTGTACTAGACGACAAACTCTATTTAGTTGATTTTTCGAAAGAGGAGGCTGATCTAGATGCATGCTTAATCGCTAAGACTAGCATGGACTGGTTGTGGCATCGCCGTCTAGCACATGTGGGGATGAAGAACCTTCACAAGCTTCTAAAGGGAGAACATGGGTTAGGTCTAACAAATGTAACTTTCGAAAAAGATAGACCTTGTGCAGCTTGTCAAGCAGGTAAACAAGTGGAAAGTGCTCATCACATCAAGAATGTGATGACTACATATAGACCTCTGGAGCTATTGCATATGGACCTCTTCGGACCCGTCGCCTACCTCAGCATCGGGGGAAGTAAGTATGGTCTTGTTATTGTTGATGATTTTTCCCGCTTCACTTGGGTATTCTTTTTGCAGGATAAATCTGAAACCCAAGGGACCCTCAAGCGCTTCCTAAGGAGAGCTCAAAATGAATTTGAGCTCAAGGTGAAGAAGATAAGAAGCGACAACGGGTCCGAGTTCAAGAACCAGCAGGTGGAGGAGTTTCTTGAGGAGGAAGGAATCAAGCACGAGTTCTCCGCTCCCTACACACCACAGCAAAACGGTGTGGTAGAGAGGAAGAACAGAACGCTTATAGACATGGCGAGGATGATGCTTGGAGAATTCAAGACGCCCGAGCGGTTTTGGTCGGAAGCTGTGAACATGGCTTGCCACGCCATAAACTGGGTCTACCTTCATCGCCTCCTCAAGAAGACGTCATACGAGCTACTAACCGGTAACAAACCCAACGTTTCGTATTTTCGAGTTTTTGGGAGTAAATGCTACATTCTAGTGAAGAAAGGTAGAAATTCGAAATTTGCTCCCAAAGCTGTAGAAGGGTTTTTGTTAGGTTATGCCTCAAATACAAAGGCGTATAGAGTCTTCAACAAATCATCGGGTTTGGTTGAAGTCTCTAGCGATGTTGTATTTGATGAGACTAATGGCTCTCCAAGAGAGCAAGTTGATCTTGATGATGTAGATGAAGATGATGTTCCAATGGACGCAATTCGTACCATGGCGATTGGAGACGTGCGACCACAGGAACACAAGGAGCAAGATCATCCTTCTTCCTCAATGACGGTGCATCCCCCAACTCAAGATGACGAACAGGTCCCTCAAGAAGAGGCGTGTGATCAAGGGGGAGCACAAGATGTCCAAGTTGAAGAGGAAGAAGCACCACAGGCCCCTCCAACTCAAGTTCGAGCAATGATTCGAAGGAACCATCCCGTCGACCAGATTTTGGACGACATTAGCAAGGGAGTAACCACTCGCTCTAGATTAGCTAATTTCTGTGAGCATTACTCTTTTGTCTCTTCTATTGAGCCTTTCAGGGTAGAAGAGGCATTGCTAGATCCGGACTGGGTGTTGGCCGTGCAGAAAGAGCTCAACAACTTCAAGCGAAATGAAGTTTGGACACTGGTGCCGCGTCCCAAGCAAAATTTTGTGGGAACCAAGTGGGTCTTCCGCAACAAACAGGACGAGCACGGGGTGGTGACAAGGAACAAGGCTCGACTTGTGGCAAAAGGTTATGCCCAAGTCGTAGGTTTGGACTTTGAGGAGACTTTCGCTCTTGTGGCTAGGCTAGAGTCAATTCGTATTTTGTTAGCCTATGTCGCTCATCATTCTTTTAGGTTGTACCAAATGAATGTGAAGAACGCTTTCCTCAATGGGCCAATCAAGGAGGAGGTGTACGTGGAGCAACCCCCTGGCTTTGAGGATGAACGGTACCCCGACCATGTGTGTAAGCTCTCTAAGGCGCTCTATGGACTTAAGCAAGCCCCAAGAGCATGGTATGAATGCCTTAGAGACTTTTTAATTGCTAATGCTTTCAAGGTTGGGAAAGCCGATCCAACTCTTTTAACTAAGACTTGTGACGGTGATCTATTTGTGTGCCAAATTTATGTCGATGACATAATATTTGGTTCTACTAACCAAAAGTCTTGTGAAGAGTTTAGCAGGGTGATGACTCAGAAATTCGAGATGTCGATGATGGGCGAGTTGAACTACTTCCTTGGGTTCCAAGTGAAGCAACTCAAAGACGACACCTTCATCTCTCAAACGAAGTATACTCAAGACTTGCTCAAGCGGTTTGGGATGAAGGACGCCAAGCCCGCAAAGACTCCAATGGGAACCGACGGACATGTCGACCTCAACAAAGGAGGTAAGTCTGTCGATCAAAAGGCATACCGGTCTATGATAGGGTCTTTACTTTATTTATGTGCTAGTAGACCGGATATTATGCTTAGCGTATGCATGTGTGCTAGATTTCAATCCGACCCAAGGGAGTGTCACCTTGTGGCCGTTAAGCGAATTCTTAGATATTTAGTTGCTACGCCTTGTTTCGGGATCTGGTATCCAAAGGGGTCTACCTTTGAGTTAATTGGATATTCAGACTCCGATTATGCTGGATGTAAGGTCGATAGGAAGAGTACATCAGGGACGTGCTAATTCCTAGGAAGGTCCCTGGTGTCGTGGAGTTCTAAGAAACAAACCTTCGTTGCCCTATCCACCGCTGAGGCCGAGTACGTTGCTGCAGGTCAGTGTTGCGCGCAACTACTTTGGATGAGGCAAACCCTCAGGGACTTTGGCTACAATCTGAGCAAAGTCCCACTCCTATGTGACAATGTGAGTGCTATCCGCATGGCGGACAATCCTGTTGAACACAGCTGCACAAAGCACATTGACATCCGACATCACTTTTTGAGAGACCACCAGCAAAAGGGAGATATCAAAGTGTTTTATGTTAGCACCGAGAACCAGCTAGCCGATATCTTTACCAAGCCTTTAGATGAGAAGACCTTTTACAAGCTGCGTAGTGAGCTAAATGTCTTAGATTCGCGGAACTTGGATTGATATAGAGCATACATGTGTTTTATGCCTTTGATCATGTTCCTTTATGCATATTATTGTTTATTTGTGGTGCTCAAGTTGTACTCATGATCCCCGGACCTCACAAGTCCATGTGTGAATGATGCACATATCTAGGGGGAGAAATGCTACAACTTGACCCTTTGAGACTAACCATGTGCTTGAGTTGTCTTAATTTAGTCTCAAAGGAGGATTGAAAGAGAAATGGTGAACTTGGACCATGCAAGACTTCCACTGCACTCCGATGAGAGGGTAACTTACTCCAAGTTCATCTCCGTGTTCTTATTGCCTTTTTAACTCTTATTTGAAGATCTTGGTGAGGCAATGAGGTTTAAGGGCCAAAATTGATCCCGTTTTGGTGCTTAATGCCAAAGGGGGAGAAAATAAGGCCAAAGCAAGAAATGGATCAGCTACCACTTGAGAATTTTGAAAATAATAGAATTAGACTTTTGGTTTGTCAAAATACTCTTGTTGTCTCTTATTGTCAAAAGTTGGTCTCTTGTGGGAGAATGTTTGATTATGGGAAAAGGGGGGAGTTTTTGAATCTTTGATCAATTTCTCTTGGAATACCTCTTTCTATGTCTCAACAAGTGTGTTTGACTTAGAGATAGGAAATTGAGTTTGATTTGTAAAAACAAACCAAGTGGTGGCAAAGAATGATCCAAATATGCCAGATTTAAATCAAAACAAATTTGTGTTCTCATTTGCATTGATGTTGCACCTCTTTTAGTTGCTTTTTGTTGTGTTGGCATAAATCACCAAAAAGGGGGAGATTGAAAGGGAAATGTGCCCTTGGGCCATTTCTATAAGATTTTGGTGATTAAGTGCCCAACACACATTAAGGGAATGAGTATATGCCAAATGGTGGATAAAGTGCAAATCAACACAAAGGTATGATTCTAGACTTAGTACAATGGTTTTTGTGTACTAACTTATTTGTCTAAGTGCTAGAATCAGAAAAAATGCAATTGGAAAAGACTTGGCTCGAGCAGCCAGATGTTGCTCAGTCTGGGTGCACCGGACAGTGTCCGGTGCGCTAGGCTGGCGTCTGGTCAACTGGCTGCTCTCGGGTCTCGATGGCGGCGTATGGTTATAAATCACCGGACTGTCCGGTGAGTCAGCTGTGGTGAAGTCGCCGCTCTCGGGAATCAAGTCAACAGTGTACGGCTATAATTCACCGGACTGTCCGGTGAGGCACCGGACTGTCCGGTGAGCCAACGGTCGGGCGCGCCAACGGTCGGCCACGCAATCCGTGCGTGACGCGTGGCCGAGCCAACGGTCAGATGGGGGCACCGGACTGTCCGGTGTGCATCGGACAGTGTTCGGTGCGCCAACGGCTCCAAATCTTCAACGGTCGGCTGCGCCAAAATAGGAAAGAAATCAGCACCGGACTGTCCGGTGGTGCACTAGGCTGTCCGGTGCACCAACCGACAGAAGGAAAGAATTGCCTTCCTGGATTGCTCTCAACGGCTCCTAGCTGCCTTGGGGCTATAAAAGGGACCCCTAGGCGCATGGAGGAGTACACCAAGCATACTTTGAGCATTCTTGATCATTCACACTCCGTATTTGCGCACTCGTTTGACATTCTTAGTGATTTGAGCTCCGTTCTAGTGAGAACCTTGTGATATTCATTTGAGCTCGAGTCTTGGTCGTGTGTGTGCGTATTGCTGTGGATTTGTGTGTGTTGCTTCCCTCCCTTACTCTAGTGCTTTCACTTTGATTCTTATTGTAAGGGCGAGAGACTCCAAGTTGTGGAGATTCCTTGCAAACGGGAAAGAGTAAAGAAAAGAAGAACACCATGGTATTCAAGTTTATCATTGGATCACTTGAGAGGAGTTGAGTGCAACTCTCGTCCATTGGGACGCCACAACGTGGAGTAGGCAAGTGTTGTTCTTGGCCGAACCACGGGATAAAATCCTCGTGTCTCTTGTGCTTGTTCTCACTGTGTCTATTGTGCTTCACAAGAGCTCTCCTTAGTCACTTGACTTCATTGTGCTAACTCCTAAACAAGTTTTGTGGCTTTAAGTTTCAAGTTTTTACAGGATCACATATTCACCCCCCCCTCTAGGTGCTCTCAGAAGGCACGAGGTGCGCGCAGCGATGATCGCGTGTGACATCCTCCGATCCGGCGCAGTTCGAGCGGCCCGAGTGACGACATATATATGTGCTTGTGTCGTCGACGACGTCCTCCAACGACTACCTCCTCCATTTCGTGTTTTATTTTCGATTATTTTGTTTTATGCCTACCACATGTATTATTTACGCTAAAAGTTGTACGATTTTATGCTTGAACACAGAGTTCGTATATCAGTTTACTGCATGCATATTTTTTTGCATGCACATTAGAAAGGCAATTCTTTGATTTATGTTGTTCGTAATTACCATAAAAATCAAATCATTTATGTTCGTAAATGACATATTTGTACGTCTGCCATAAAACTATCCCTAATTCTCGCATGTTTGTAATTATCATAAAAAATCAAATCAAATCACTTATGTTCGTAAATGTCATATTTTTACGTCTGCCATAAAACCATCCCTAATTTCCGCTAACGTTCTTAGTTGGACCGATATATTATGCTACACGGTGTAAGTATTTATGTGACATTGTATAAGAATTTATGCTCTATGTGAATCATGTCATCCAATTTTTTGCGCACGTGAACTGGAAAGGAAAATATAATGCAAAATTTGCGCGCATGTAATGGAAACTCCCACGATTTGCCATAATTTTTGGATCTGTGTAAAAATAGAAACCACATGTATGCGACTGCCATGTTTTTTGGATCTACCATAAAATAGCATCGTAATAACAACCTACTAGAGCATTCAACCTCTCACATTGGCTCGGTATTTACGCTTATGACTGAGGGGTTTTATGCTCAAAACTTAGGCCCTGTTTGGGAACATAGTTTTTCCAAACTGCAGTTTTTCAAATACTAAAGTATACTTTAGTCATGACATTACTACAATTTACAATGCTTCAGTTTTCAAATACAACAGTATCCAATACATCAAGGTGTTTGGGAAAAACTTTGGTTGAGACCAATCAGCTAGAGCGGGACCAAGCTGGCGCTCTCTTTATAGAGAGAAACTTTGGCTGAGACCAAAGTTTCCAAAACTGCAAAACAAGTGCAGTATTTACAATACTACAGTTTAGCATACAGAGATTTCAGATGAGTTTCCAAACACCTCAAAGTATATAATACCACAGTATTGCTCAATACTACAGTATTGCTTCAATACTGCAGAAAAACTTTGTTCCCAAACACCCCCTTAATGTTTTTACGCTCGAATCTGGAGATGCGTTCATCAGTGAACAACATGCCAGATTTTTTACGCAGTGTACCGTATTGTATAAATACTTACATCGTGTAGCATAATTTGTATAAGTATATATCATAAATTGGTCTAACGAGCCTAGTTGCATGGTTGTTGGAGCGATCCTATATTTATTGAGGAAATAAAGCATTTAAATAAGTTTTTTATTTTCATGCATGCCAATCGATTTCCTTTCATCGCAAATCTTGTCATCCTAAATTTGTGCGCATGCAATAGAAAAAACAGATTTTTACGCAGTGTACCGAATTGCATAAATACCTACACTGTGTAGTATAATGAGTATCAGTATATATCATAAACTAGTTCTAACGAGTTTAGCTGCATGACTGTTAAAGGGATCCTATATTTATGGAGGAAATAAAACATTAAATACGATTTTTTTGTTTCTATGCATGTCAATTCATTTTCTTTCATTGCACATTCTTTCCATCATAAATTTGTGCGCATGCAGCGGGTAACAGATTTTTACGCAGTATACCGAATTGCATAATTATCTATACAGTGTAGCATATTTACTATCGGTATATATCATAAAATGGTCCTTACGAGCCTAACTGCATGGCTGTTGCAACGATCCTATATTTATGGAAAAAATAAAGCATTTAAAAATAGAAACCGCCACACATCTCTTTTATAAATTTATGCGCATGCAAAAGAACGTGTTTGACTCACGCATGCATTCCTTTTTTGAGCGCACAGACGTGGGACGGGTGGCGCACCCGACAGGCTGCTTGAGTCGGCGTGCCGGGTTGAACCAGGTTGCAGTGGTGGTCGGCCTGAGCTTCCTTTAACTATTGGAAGCCCATGGCTTCTATTATACCTGTCTTATATATATATATATGCTATTTTTATAGTCACTTGTTGTACTAATAGTACTTCCAATTAATAATTTATTGTATATATTTTAACAAAAGATACTAGTCGTGGACTGAATAGACCGAACCGAAATTATGAGTCCATTCAGGTTGGGTTTCTAAAATTATTTTGAAAATTTCGGTTCTCATTTTTCAGAACTCGAAATTTCACAAACCCGAATAAACTGAACCGAATTACTCTAAATAAATCGAATGTCCAACTCTAATAGGGTGGAGTTTGAATATGTGTATGAGGATGACTAAGCTGCTAAAGATAGCCTAAGGGCCTGTTCCAATCCCACGAGATAAACTTTAGCTTCTTGCTAAACTTTACCATATCAATTGAAATGCTAAAGTTTAGCTCCTTAAAGGTGTTTAGACCACTCTGATAAAGTTTAGCACATTGAAATAAAAAGACACTCATACCCCTAATGCTACATCGTCATATTATTGAATGCACAGTTAGAGAAGGGGTTGGAGGGTAAGGGGTGGAAAATGGTCTCTCTAGCCCACATTTAGCTCATTTTAGCACCCTTTAAGCAGCTTATGAGATAATAGGAGCTAAACTTTATCACATCACTATTAGCTCTACTGTTTAGATCACCAATTAGCTAAAAGTAGCTAAAAAAAGCTGCTAAAATTTATCTCATAGGATTGGAACAGGGCCTAACAGTGTCTTCAACACTGCTTCCTCTCCTTCCCCCTCCTATTCGCGTGGAGCAATGTAGTGTTTTTCACTTATGTTTCCAAACGTTGCTTCTTTCACATGTATAAGTATAAGGCTGGCTGCAGCGGTTGCCGCCAGCAGCTCCCCTCCCTTGCATGGCGTCTGCAGGGGGCCCTCCACGCGCGCAGCGCTGCCCCCTGCAGAGCCCTCTACCGCGACGTCCTCCTCTCTCTCCCCCTCAATCTAGGGGATCACTGTTTATCCCCTACAACACTGTGTTGTGGGGCCACGAGTAATTGTTAGTAGATAAAAAGTTGATAGTTGATATAGAAAATGATATTTTATAGTTGTAGTGGGGTATAGGGGAAGTATTTAGGGGAAACCGCTGTGGGAGATGGAAAAAATAGGAGGAAAATAGGGGGAAAAAGTGATATAGAGGGAAAAATTTAGAGGTAACGGTTGCGGATAGCCTAACTGAGATAGAGGTATGCTCCGCATGCTGGGCGTTAACCAGGGAGTCGACTTCCACTTTTGCCCTTCCTCTATCCATCACTCACGAGCGCTCCAACATCGGCCGTGATGGCGGCGGCTGCGCCGTCATATTCGGCAACAACAACTGAGTTTGGAGCCACGAGATCTTTGTCGCCGGCAACAGTCCCGGAGTCGCCCAGGTTCGGATCCATGGAGGCACAAATCACTGCATCGGCCACAGATCCGAAGTCGCCTCCTCGTCCTTCCTTCGCTAGATGTTCTCCTTCGCCGGCGGTCTTGTTGCTAGAGGCGCCCCCGACCTGTGCATCCGTTTCAACGCCAACTCCTCCACCAGTCAGTTCAATTTCTACAGCCTATGGTCATGTAGTGTTTTTGTATCCTTACTGTTTGATGCTCTGTTTAGGGTTTAGGGTAATGCTCAATTTAGTTAACTCTTAGTCCTTTAAATCTGTTGCAGGCTAACTCATTCGGAGTAGGTTTAGAAATTGATTGGGATTCAATTCAGCTAGACCCTAGATGGGAGGAGGAAGACTACAAGAAGTTGTTAACGTGGAAGTGGTGTATGATACACTGGGCCTGACAAATGAGGTGATGGGTGGAACCAATTGTGATGGTTGGCAAAACGATTATGGTGATGCAGGGGCAGCTATAGAATGCAAGGACATTGACGATGACATTGTAATGTTTGATATGAAAAATCCAGTTATGAGGCTTGGTAACATATATATATAGTAGCATGAAGGAGTTTAGGCTCGCAATGATCCAATATGCAATTAACAAGGAATTTGAGCTAGGCATTGAAGCTACTAGTACTCGAAGGTATAGAGGTTATTGTAAAGGGGATGATTGTCCATGGAGTATTCATGCCAGAAAAGAAGTAGAAGAATCGCCTATCATCATTGTATGACTAATTATCTTGACTTGAGTTCAATTTATTGTTTTTGCTTTACTTTAAACTAACCTTTTCACATCCACTATTGTAGGTTACTGCCATGACAGATATCCACACTTGTACATCTAGTGGTAGGTGAAGGACAAAGACACCTACTAGTGGTTGGGTTGCTGCCCAAGCAATACCTCTCTTGAAGAAGAAACCTGGCATGGGAGCCAAGGAGTTGCAAAATGCACTACATGACACTTATAATGTTCAGATTGCATATCTAACTCTTTGGAGAGGGAGAGAGAAGGCTTTGTATGAGTTGTTTGGTAGTTAGGAGGATAGTTTCCAACTTTGTTCTCTTGGAAGGAAGCTGTGTTGGAGAAAAGTTTAAGAAAGCTTACGAGGGAAGAATAGAGCAACTAGGAGATAAGTCTTTTTGGCCAAAAGTGGAGATGGCAAATGAGGTGGGGGCACCACTGGGTAGGAGAGGTGTGGGCAGACAAAGGAAAAATAGAATCAAAGGTTGCCTAGAAGGCGGTAGGGGCAAGAAAGCATGTGCAAACGAAACTGTAAAGCAATGGAAGGTAATTCGGGGACAATAAGGATGTCTTTGGTTTGAAGTCAAAGTAGGATGAGGCGGGGGCGACACCGTCCCCTCAATTTTTTGGGATCACGCCGTCACCAAAAAATTACTCCGGTATTTATTTCACCCCACGTGATTCTCATCCAAACACTATAGAAACTGTAGCCATCCCCTTCCATCCCTCCTTATACATCCAACCAAACACACCCTAAATGTTTATATTGTGGGGAGCTAGGCCACAAGAAGAACAGCCCTAAATGTCCTTTAAATGGCACGAAGAAGAGGCGTGTGTTTTATGTGTTGATCTTTGTTCCTGTTTCCTGTTCTGTTTTTTTTTTCAAAAACTTACAGCTGGTGTGTATTCTTATAGGCCAAGGAAGCAGCGACATAACTCTACTCAAAAATGGTTTTATGTGTTGATCTTTGTTCCTGTTTCCTGTTCTGTTTTTTTCAAAAACTTACAGCTGGTCTGTATTCTTATAGGCCAAGGAAGCAGCGACATTACTCAAAAATGGTTTCCTCGCGACGACAGATTTACACAAGAACCTAGAACACCGCATTTCGACAAAGTTATACAAGACCCTGGTACACCACATGAACAGCCATCGTCTTCGCAGCCACTTCCAAGGGTATTGATAAAAAAAATCACTCCAAGAAAGAGGAAGTCGGTTCCACTAAGCATGGACGAGATGTAGTATCTGTTAGTTGTATCATCCATGTGTTGTCAGCATGTGACTGCAGACATGTGCCATGTATCAGACTTATTGTATCAGACTACGTTCAGCCTACTTGTTAGTAGCTGAGTTATTGTGTTTCCTACTACGTTCAGACTACATCTATCAGACTTATTACATCTCGTTCAGACTTATGTGTTTCCTGTTTGTGCCATGTATCAGTGGAAGTCTCAATGCCCTGGGAAAAGAAGAAGAGAGCCACGAGAAAGGAAGGGGCAAAACTGGAAGTCTCAATGTCGCTCCCTGGTTAACGCCCAGCGTTCTCAGTTCCAAATGTGAAAGAACATCAGCTTTCAACCATTGATAGTCATGGATCTCCTCCTCTTGGTGGTGGTAAGGAATTTCTCCGGGTTCACAATAAAAATAGCACATTGATGGTGCGTTTCATTTTGATTTCCTGTTGGTTATATGTACATCCTGTTGGTTATAGGTACTATCACAGGCAGCAAATTGGGTAGATAATGGTATGGTGAAGAGGATAAGGGATGTTTCGTTCTCCAGGAGAGTATCTCCATAGTTGGAAAGCCACATTATATATGATGCACGTGGGTTTGGGATCCACTTGTGGAATTTTGTTTTATCATACTTTCCTGTGGGTTTTGGAATCCACTATGATACTAGCAACAGGCTAGACACATGAATCTAGAGAATGTTTCCCACAGTTCGTATTGTGCCTAGGGGAAAACTATAAATGGAAAAGGTGCAAAACAGAAATTTGAACCATAAGACTAATTTATATAAGCCTAGTAGTAAAAGACTCCAATTCTATTATAGTAGCATCATCTTGGAAACAAACTATGATTCTTGATCTATACCTATAGGATCGTATGACGCTAGAATAGACAATCAGAATGGGTGAATGATTACGGAAGCTTAAAAATAAATATCTCACCTTCTCTGAATCATAAGACTAATTTAATCCACTTTTATAATTATGGATAGGTTGCTGTTATAAAAATGTTGCTGACCCAAATTTGTAACTCTGATCGATCTCAAAATTTAACAAATTAAAGTAGATAAAATTATAAGTATAACCCAGCTAGAATCACGTTGATTGAGCTTCTGAATCTAAAGTTATTAATGAAACAAGATCGTTGTTCTAGAGAGTAACGGAAATTAATTCGGACCTAATTTTGGAATTAAGCAATAACTAGAAAAATATTAATATCCCAAACTTTGTAGAACAGTAATAGATGACTTAGTAATGATCTAGATGAATCAAAACACCAGTATCAATTGAAAACAAAGATTCAATCTAGAATCAAAACTAAAAATGCTCTTGAAAACTCTAAAAATCTAGATTAATCTCTTTAATAGATCTAATATTATGGCCTAAAACCTCTATAATCCTCATCTAAAAAAGAACAAATCTGCTCTCTATTATAAGGATCGGTCGTCCTAATCTAGCACGGAGCTGAATCCTCCTTGGACTAGTGCAACCCTTATTTGATCCGGACTTTCTTTCACTATCAGAGTCATATTCCAGCCCAATTGTACTATCCAACCGTCACATGTGGTTCATCTAGCCTGCTTCTCTCTTGGTACACTCATGTCACGCTCGTTGGGTCTCCCACATCGAAGTACCGACTAGGGTAACTATCGCATGGGCCAAGTCCACTCCAATGCATGCGATTGCGTTATGCAACGACGTTTCCATCGAAACGCCCCGCACAACATCCTCGACTAAGGACCTCAGTTCCTAATTGAACTTAGTCTCGAAACCTAGTTTTGTACCTCAGTTCCTCCCTAAACTTTGTAATGAAAACTAATTTCGTCACAGCTGCCGACTATGTTTCAACTTGATCAACACAAACACTTGCATTGTACATCAACAACACATGCATGCAACAGCGTACGAGCACATGTCCACAATTGACTCAAGATTAATTTGGTTCCTTTAGTCACGAGACTAAAGTTTAGTCTCTAAAGTAACCCGTTTGGTTCCAGTGACTAAACCGAACTAAAAAGCATTAATTGATGTGAATAATGACTGTATTACCCATATTAATTAGTGGATGTTTGTTGCAAGAAGAAAGTGGAGAGGGCAAATAAAGTAAAAATCATATTTTAATCCCTTTTAGTCACCCCTTTGGTGACTAAAGAACTAAAGTTTAGTCATCCCACTTTAGTCACCATATTTGCTTCTTCATGGACTAAAAGTGACTAAATTTTAGTTACTAAACTTTAGTCACCCCAAATCAAACGGGGCCTAAACCAATAACAATTAACCACAATATAACAATTAACCACAATATTCCAATGTCACACACACAATATTATCATCACACACGATTTCATAACACCATCTCTGATAATTAATACTAGGACTCATTACATACTAAGATATGTAATAGAACGTACACACAGGTTGACACACGTACAAACACTGGACACACAAACACACACAGTGACACACAAAACGCAGTTTTGTGGGATAGGGCATCCCTTTTCCTTACCTTTGACAGTTAATTCATGTTGTTGTCTGGGCTATCATGACACCATACGCTGGCATTCCATCGAAGACAACAACACAACGTCATCTCTCAGCTAGTAAAGCCTGATTGCCTGCGGCCTTTGAAGCGTCTTCCGGACTTCCACCATCACCCGGCGCGCGTGCATCTCGCGGTGGACCGCAGTCGGAAGCCTCTCGATACGCCGCGCCAGCTCCCTCGCATGCGCCGGTTTGGGCTGCACGTATTACATGTGTGTCGATCAAAATTAACGATCCAACGCTAAGTGCATGTACCAATCAAACCAAACTACGTAATTAACGTGTGACAGCAACGACGATATGGCTTACGTCCTTGGCGACGCGGAGCAGCTTGCTGACGACGTAGTTGGAGAAGCTGCCCTGCACGAGCTCGGCGAGGTCGTCGTCGCCCAGGGCGAGGAAAGCGTCGAGCACGAGCTGCAGCGGCGCCATCGTCGAGCGCATAATCTGGAGGAAGCACGACTCCACCACGTAGCTTCCGAACTGGTCCAACGACAGGCTCACCACGTCCGCCGCGATGCGCTTGGCGATGTCCACCTGGAGGCGCTCGCCGCCGTACTCGATGGCCCGCTGTAAGAAATAGTTCCTGCAAGAAACATGTGTTTTTTTTCTCTCTCTCAGTTCCATTCACGCACGACGATCGTGGCAATGAAAGGACGAATCGAAGGTTATTAATAGATCACCGGCGCTAGTATATAAGAGTAACTACGTACCCATATTTGCTCGTGGCGAGTGCGGTGGTGCAGTCCAGGATGTACGTCTCGATATTCTCAAGCTCTCTGTCTCTCGCGTACATGAAGCATTGTGCCATGCTTCTCGACCCAAGGGACGTGGAGAGCAGCTCGACATTGTGCACGATGGCGAACAGGATCAGAAACTGACAGAAATCAACTTATTCATTCAGAAATCGATGAACTCGACCAATAATAATGTGTATAGTCCATGCATGATTATGGATGGGTGTGGGGAGCCGTGTCGCATACCTTGCTATGATCGTAAGGCATCGTGACGAAGCAGTGCTCAACAAGCTCCGGGCTTTGATAGAATAGGGGTTCACGAAGGAGACATTGGATGAGCGGCCTCAGCAGCCGGCCATGAACAACCACTGCCGTTATCAGCTCCTTCAGAGCTGTTAACCTGCAAAATCACAAATTAAGATCCAGATCTAAAATTTAGATCTACTAGTAGTTGTAGTAGTAAGAACCTAACAGACGAGTTACCCGTGGTTGTTTTTCACGACGCCCGAAAGAAAGCCGTTGGTGCAGTACACGGTACGGACGATGTCTTGGATCTCGTCGGGCCGCCACATGCAGGCGCGAACCATGGCGAGGAGGACGATCTGCCTCTTCATGAAGCAGCGCACGTCGCACTTGAACGTGGCGAGCACGCTCCGGCGCACTTGCTCGTCGCCGTCCATGAGCAGCCGGGCCACGTGGGTCGAGGTGATCAAGGACGATAGAAGTTCAGGCTCCATCGGTCCGCGAAGCAGGCGGAAGCGAACCTCCCCCAGCGTCGGGGCTGGGTACCCGCGAGGCGCCGCCGGGGAGACCCAGCGGGACCCGTAGTCCGATGGTGGGTTTGCCAACAGCGTGCTCTGGAAAGCGGAGGTGTACGGGTTGAAGGCGGGGTCGTGATCGTCCCAGTATGCAGCGAGATTGGGGTCGTCGATTGGCATGGCAGGTTGGAAGTAGATGGCGCTGGGGCTCTGCCTCTGCGTCGACGACGAGCGCGGGCGCGGCACCGATGGGTTGGGCGGGGCGATGGGGTTAGGGTTGAGGCCCAACTGCCCAGCATTGACGTCCGGTAGATTCGGAGCGGTGGGCGCGGCGCGCAGGGGCGGGCCAAGGTTTAGAGGCTGGATATTCAAAATTTTAGGGCTAGTTTGACAACAAATAGATAAAAAAATCTAGGGAATTAATCCACACGGGGATTTTAAATGGCACTTTAATTTCTGGGGGGTTTTCACTCGGATATATTTCCCTACCACAATTTGGCAACCAAGGGGCTAAAAACCCTTCTAAGCCCTCTTATACAAAATACTTCATAAAAATCAGAAAAAAATAGAAGAAAAATAGGAAATATTTAGAAAAATAAAAAACACAATGAAACATCACTAAAAATCTAAAAACATGCACCCAACATGATCATCTAATATCCAACAAAGTTTAACTTAAATATCATCTAATATCCAAGAAAGTTAATCTATCCATCATCACATCACATAAGATCATCTCCATTCACACATTCAAATATGCCCTAGATGCACAAATAAAAACCCACAACCATGTATCGTGTTGACCTTTGACACTAGAAATTATTATGAGACTAACTCCTTTTTTACAAGCTTCATGTGGACTGTCGTTCCATTTTCCTTCTCCATGTGAGCTTCATATGTTGCTTCCACTTAGCACTCTGTAAGTACCAAGTAACAACCATGTATCAACATTTTACAACTAGGAAATATGCATTGGATGCACAAATAAAAACCCACAGCCATGCACTGTATGCACAAATATACATTGTATGCACAAAGATCATAAGGCTATGTTCCAAGTATCCTACAAGCTACTTTACTATTCAAGGATGTAGTTATGTAAAATGGTTGTCTAATGATTTTGACACTTATGTCAGGAGCTTCAAAGTTTCCAAAGTCATGAGTGAAAACTAAAAAACAATAATACAACATGGACGAATGTAAACAATATGAAGATGTTTGCAGCTAACATGTTCTTAGATGGCAATATGAAGTTGCTGCCACACAACTATCATACCTGATTTTGCGCTTTAGCCACATTCTTCGAACATTGTGGTTCATTGTCGACATGAAAGCCTCTCTATTAATCTCGGACTCAAAGACCTCCACAGCATATGACTTCTCCTCATCTGTGAATCCATCTATTGCTTCCATTTCCTTCATACACTTCCTCATGGAAAGTTCTTTAAGAGCATCAAGTGTCTTGTTAGTTTGGCACTTTTTGAACTCCACATAGTCTTCGAGAGCTGCTCCAACATGGCTCTGCTTACGCTTTCTGCTTTTGCTACCTTCTCCCTCCCTTGCTTCATGAATAGCTGACATAGATTGAGCTTCACTTGTCATCTCTTGTCCATCCAAATCAAATGGATTTGTATTGAATGGATGGAGAGTCTGTTTAGACGTACTCCTAGCTGAAGGAACAACAAAAGTAGGAGCAGGAGGAACGCTAGCAGGAGGAGCAAGAGGAGGAACAATAGCAGGGGGAGCAAGAGTATCAACAGGTAGAGGAGCATAAGGAGGCAATTGTTGACTTGATGTGAAATTTAAGTCTCCCATAGCCACACTACCTACAAAAATGAACATATATGAATAGGTATAATAACTCATAACCTATTAGAAAAGATTAGAAAAGAGGAAATGGACACACACTCACCTTCATAAAGTGCTTCTAAAGAGTAGAAAAGAGGAAAGGGCTTCTTGCGAAACCTTGCAACCTTTGGGTGAGCCTATTAAATGCAACAGAAAATGTAATTAGTTCTCAGCAACAAAAAATATCATATTGAATAAGCAAAGACATAATGTTATAAAAAGAAATTGCTTATACTAATCAACCTTGCCCAAACCTCAGGTTCAGCTAATATCATACATAGGGAGTCATTCCAACTAGTCCCACTTTCCTTTCTTGAATCTCTTACTGCTTTATAGCTTGATTTAAGTTCTTTCTCCTTCTCTTGTAGTTGTTGTTTTGTGAAAATGGGCCAAAGAGAACCTTTCATTAAACTTAGCGGTGATACATCTCCATCCCTCTGAATTCCATCCATTTTGACCCTTCAACTTTGGGTTATAGTCATGTAGTACATCAACTAGACCCTTCTCATATGTTGAGTTCCAGGCTGCCCTTGCAACTTCCTTTGACATGGCTATATTTTCCAATAAATATTCAAAGACATTAGTAAAATAAAAAAGAACATACAACATTACACTATGGACAGTTGAATAAAGGCCAAAAAAGAGAAGAAACAGCAAGTGTACTGCATCGTATTATAACAGTTTTGAAAAAGAGAAGAAACAACAAGTCTTGAATCAATTAAGTTGTTGAAAAAGATCGATAAGTAGATAAGACAACACATTTGTATAAGTAGATAAGACAGATAGTTACATTACAGCATTACAAGAAGCTGTAAACATTGTTCTTGAATTAACAATCATTATTGTATGTGGACTTAAGCTAATCAACTATTGTAGGCAGCCCACATCTGCAGTGCGACCTGATCTCTTAGTGTACTTCCATCACTTGACTCTGTGTCATTGAGATAGTTGTTGTCTCTGAAAGGGAAATGTGCCCTTGGGCCATTTCTATAATGTTTTGGTGATTAAGTGTCCAACACATAGTGAATGAGATATTGTGTGCCAAACAAGCAAAAAGGTGCAAATCATGTAACGAGGTACGTTTCTAGACTTAGTACATTATTTTGAGTACTAACATATTTTGTCTAAGTGTTAGAAACAGACAAAAGAAGAAAAGAAAAGAGATGCAAAAGACTTGGCTTGGTACAGCCAAATTACAGCTCGGCTTGGCACACCGGACTGTCCGGTGCGCCAGGTCAGCCTCCGGTGAACAGGCCCCTCTCGAGAAAAACCGGTGGCGTACGGCTATAATTCACCGGACTGTCCGGTGGTGCAGCGCACTGTCCGGTGAGCCAACGGCCGCCAGCGCAACGGTCGACCGCGCAATCCACGGGCGACGCGTGGCCCGCGCCAATGGTCGGCATGGGGCACCGGACTGTCTGGTGTGCACCGGACAGTGTCCAGTGCGCCAACTGCCACGGCGCTGCAACGGTCATCTACGCCAAATTAGGAAGGAGATCCGCACCGGACATGCTACAGTGACTGTCCGGTGGTGCACCGGACTGTCCGGTGCACCACCCGACAGAAGGCAACTTTGGCCTTCCTTGTTGGCCTCCAACGGCTCCTAGCTGCCTTGAGGCTATAAAAGGGACCCCTAGGCGTATGGAGGAGAAACCCAAGCATTCACTAAGCATTGTAAAACTCCCACACTCCGTCTCCACGAAATTGATCGATCATGTTAGTGATTTGAGCTCCGTTCTAGTTGTGATTTCTTCGTGCTTCATCTTGAGCTCAAGTCTTGGCTTGTGTGCGTGTGTGTGCTGCGGATTTGTGTGTGTTGCTCCCAACCTTATTCTTGTGTTTTCATTGTGATCTTTGTTGTAAGGGCGAGAGACTCCAACTTATGGAGATTCCTTGCAAACGGGAAAAAGAGAAAAGCAAGAAAAGTCGTGGTATTCAAGTTGATCATTGGATCACTTGAAAGGGGTTGAGTGCAACCCTCGTCCATTGGGACACCACAATGTGTAAGTAGGCAAGTGTTACTTGGTCGAACCACGGGATAAAATCGCGTGTCTCTTGTGATTGTTTTTCTCTTAGATTATCTGTGTTCACAAGAGCTCGTTTCAAGCCACTTAACCGTTCTAACCTTCATAACCAAAGTTTTGTGGCTATTAGTGTTGAATTTTATAGGATCACCTATTCACCCCCCCTCTAGGTGCTCTCATTTGGTATCAGAGTCGTTCTCTTCATTTAAGGGACTAATCGCCCGAAGAGATGGATCATAAGGGAAAGGGGATGGTGGTCAACGATAAGGAGAAGGAGTCCATCTTCAACGAGCCAAGAGATGACAAGCCCACTGACTCTGGCTCAAGTCACAAGAAGGACGGGAAGAAGAAAAGGCACATCAAGAAGATCATCTACTACGACAGCTGAAAGGGAATTAGGCTTACATCTAGTCCCTAATTAATTTTGGTGGTTGAATCGCCCAACACAAACAATTGGACTAACTAGTTTGCTCTAGATTATATGTTACACAGGTGCCAAAGGTTCATCTATAACTATACTAAATCGACTGTCCGGAATACCGTAGATTATTCCGGACAGGAAAAGCTTTTTGGAAAAACAGGCCAAGCGCGGACCGTCCGCGACATCGGGATACCCCTCGGACAGAACCAATGCAAAAACACAAGTTTCCACTACAGACTGTCCGGAGGAAAAGCGAAGACCGTCCGAGCCCTCGCGCGGACCGTCCGGCCTCAGGCGCGGACCGTCCGGACGGTAAGAAACCGAAAAACCCGAAGGTGACGGGTTCGGAGAAATGAATTTTAGCGGCCTCGCGGACCGTCCGGGCCAGGCGGGCGGACCGTCCGCGACTGGCTCTGTCTGACATCTGACGACGCATTAAATGCAATATAGCCGTTGATATAGCCGTTACTGCTGACCGTTGCATTTTCAGCCGTTGATCTACAGGGGCGGACCGTCCGCACCAGGAGGGCGGACCGTCCGCGCTCAGCAGAATAGCCCAACGGCTAGGAAGTGGTTGGTGGCTATAAATACAACCCCAACCACCTCCATTCAATCATCCAAGCATTCCAACCTTCAACATTCAATACAAGAGCTAGCAATCCATTCCAAGACACATTCAAAGCCTCCATCTCTCCAAGTTTCACAATTGAGAAAAGAGATCATTAGTGATTAGTGGCTTGAGAGAGAAAGTGATCCGTGTGTCATTTGTCGCTCTTGTTGCTTGGCCTTTTAATCGTGCTTTCTTGATTCTTTCATTGCGATCAAACTCACTTGTAATTGAGGCAAGAGACACCAATCTTGTGGTGATCCTTGTAGGAACTTTGTGTTCCAAGTGATTGAGAAAAGAAAGCTCACTCGGTCCGAGGGACCGTTTGAGAGAGGGAAGGGTTGAAAGAGACCCGGCCTTTGTGGCCTCCTCAACGGGGAGTAGGTTTGCAAGAACCGAACCTCGGTAAAACAAATCTCCGTGTCTCACTAGCTTACTCGCTTGGGATTTGTTTTACGCCCTCTCTCGCGGACTCGTTTATATTTCTAACGTTAACCCGGCTTGTAGTTGTGTTTATATTTGTAAATTTCAGTTTCGCCCTATTCACCCCCCCCTCTAGGCGACTATCAATTGGTATCAGAGCCCGGTGCTTCATTAGAGCCTAATCGCTCGAAGTGATGTCGGGAGATCACGCCAAGAAGGAGATGGAGACCGGCGAAAAGCCCACTACAAGCTACGGGAGCACTTCATCGGAAGAATCCCGCACCAAAAGGAGGGAGAAGAAGAAGAGCTCCTCCAACAAAGGGAAGGAGAAGAAATCTTCCTCTCACCACAAAGAGAAGAAGGAAAAATCTTCTTCCCACAAGCCGCATCGGAAAGGCGACAAGCACAAGAGGATGAGGAAGGTGGTCTACTACGAGACCGACACTTCATCAACATCGACCTCCGACTCCGATGCACCCTCCGTCACTTCTAAGCGCCAAGAGCGCAAGAAGTATAGTAAGATCCCCCTACGCTACCCTCGCATTTCCAAACATACACCTTTACTTTCCGTCCCATTAGGCAAACCACCAACTTTTGATGGTGAAGATTACGCTAGGTGGAGCGATTTAATGCAATTTCATCTAATCTCGCTCCACAAAGGTATATGGGATGTTGTTGAGTTTGGTGTACAGGTACCATCAATAGGGGATGAGAATTATGATGAAGATGAGGTAGCCCAAATCGAGCACTTCAACTCTCAAGCAACGACGATACTCCTCGCCTCTTTAAGCAAAGAGGAGTATAACAAAGTACAAGGGTTGAAGAGGGCCAAGGAGATTTGGGATGTACTCAAAACCGCGCACGAGGGAGACGAGCTCACCAAGATCACCAAGCGGGAAACGATCGAGGGGGAGCTCGGTCGGTTCCGGCTTCACAAAGGAGAGGAGCCGCAACACATGTACAACCGGCTCAAGACTTTGGTGAACCAAGTGCGCAACCTCGGGAGCAAGAAGTGGGACGATCACGAAGTGGTAAATGTTATCTTAAGATCTCTCATTTTTCTTAATCCCACTCAAGTTCAATTGATTCGTGGTAATCCTAGATATACTAAAATGACCCCCGAGGAAGTTATCGGGCATTTTGTAAGTTTTGAGTGCATGATAGAAGGCTCGAGGAAAATCAACGAGCTTGGCGACTCATCCGAAGCCCAACCCGTTGCATTCAAGGCAACAGAGGAGAAGAAGGAGGAGGCTACACCAAGTCGACAACCAATCGACGCCTCCAAGCTCGACAATGAGGAAATGGCGCTCGTCATCAAGAGCTTCCGCCAAATCCTCAAACAAAGGAGGGGGAAAGATTACAAGTCCCGCTCCAAGAAGGTTTGCTACAAGTGTGGTAAGCCCGGTCATTTTATTGCTAAATGTCCTATATCTAGTGACAGTGACCGAGGCGACGACAAGAAGGGGAGAAGAAAGGAGAAGAAAAGGTACTACAAGAAGAAGGGCGGCGATGCCCATGTTTGTCGAGAATGGGATTCCGACGAAAGCTCAAGCGACTCCTCCGACGACGAGGACGCCGCCAACATCGCCGTCACCAAGGGACTCCTCTTCCCCAACGTCGGCCACAAGTGCCTCATGGCAAAGGACGGCAAAAAGAAGAAGGTTAAATCCAACTCCTCCACTAAATATGAATCTTCTAGTGATGATAATGCTAGTGATGAGGAGGATAATTTGCGTTCCCTTTTTGCCAACCTTAACATAGCTCAAAAAGAAAAGTTAAACGAATTAGTTAGTGCTATTCATGAAAAGGACGACCTTTTGGATTCCCAAGAGGATTGTCTAATTAAAGAAAACAAAAAACATGTCAAGGTTAAAAAGGCTTATGCTCTAGAAGTAGAAAAATGTGAAAAATTATCTAGTGAGCTAAGCACTTGCCGTGAAATAATTGACAACCTTAGGAATGAAAATGCTATTTTAAATGCTAAGGTTGATTCTCATGTTTGTGATGTTTCAATTTCCACTCCTAGAGATAATAATGATGATTTGCTTGCTAGGATTGAAGAATTGAACATTTCTCTTGCTAGCCTTAGAGTAGAAAATGAAAAGTTGATTACTAAGGCTAAAGAACTAGATGTTTGCAATGTTACAATTTCTGACCTTAGAACTAAAAATGATATGCTGCATGCTAAGGTTGTAGAATTAAAATCTTGCAAACCCTCTACATCTATTGTTGAGCATGTATCTATTTGTACTAGATGTAGAAATGTTGATATTGATGCTATTCATGATCACATGATTTTAATTAAGCAACAAAATGATCATATAGCTAAACTAGATGCTAAAATTGCCGAGCACAACTTAGAAAATGAGAAATTTAAATTTGCTCGTAGCATGCTTTATAATGGGAGACGCCCTGGCATCAAGGATGGCATTGGTTTCCAAAGGAGGGACAATGTCAAACTTAATGCCCCTCCTAAGAACCTGTCTAACTTTGTTAAGGGCAAAGCTCCCATGCCTCAGGATAACGAGGGTTACATTTTATACCCTGCCGGCTATCCTGAGAGCAAAATTAGGAAGATTCATTCTAGGAAGTCTCACTCTGGCCCTAATCATGCTTTTATGTATAAGGGTGAGACATCTAGTTCTAGGCAACCAACCCATGCTAAGTTGCCTAAGAAGAAAATTCCTAATGCATCAAATGATCATGCCATTTCATTTAAAACTTTTGATGCTTCTTATGTTCTGACTAACAAATCCGGCAAGGTCGTTGCCAAGTTTGTTGAGGGCAAGCACAAGGGATCAAAGACTTGTGTTTGGGTGCCCAAAGTTCTTGTTTCTAATGCCAAAGGACCCAAAACCGTTTGGGTACCTAAAGTCAAGAACTAAATTTGTTTTGTAGGTTTATGCATCCGGTGGCTCAAGTTGGATACTCGATAGCGGGTGCACAAACCACATGACCGGGGAGAAAAGGATGTTCTCCTCATATGAGAAAAACAAAGATCCCCAACGAGCAATCACATTCGGGGATGGAAATCAAGGTTTGGTCAAAGGTCTTGGTAAAATTGCTATATCTCCTGACCACTCTATTTCCAATGTTTTTCTTGTAGATTCTTTAGATTACAATTTGCTTTCCGTTTCACAATTATGTCAAATGGGCTACAACTGTCTTTTTACTGATATAGGTGTCACTGTCTTTAGAAGAAGTGATGATTCAATAGCATTTAAGGGTGTGTTAGAGGGTCAGCTATACTTAGTAGATTTTGATAAAGCTGAACTCGACACATGCTTAATTGCTAAGACTAACATGGGTTGGCTCTGGCACCGCCGACTAGCCCATGTTGGGATGAAGAATCTTCACAAGCTTCTAAAGGGAGAACACATTTTAGGACTAACAAATGTTCATTTTGAGAAAGACAGGATTTGTAGCGCATGCCAAGCAGGAAAGCAAGTTGGCACACATCATCCACATAAGAACATAATGACGACCGACAGGCCACTGGAGCTCCTACACATGGATCTATTTGGCCCGATCGCTTACATAAGCATCGGCGGGAGTAAGTACTGTCTAGTTATTGTGGATGATTATTCTCGCTTCACTTGGGTATTCTTTCTACAGGAAAAATCTCAAACCCAAGAGACCTTAAAGGGATTCTTGAGACGGGCTCAAAATGAGTTCGCCTTAAGGATCAAGAAAATAAGAAGCGACAACGGGACGGAGTTCAAGAACTCTCAAATTGAAGGCTTTCTTGAGGAGGAGGGCATCAAGCATGAGTTCTCTTCTCCCTACACTCCACAACAAAATGGTGTAGTGGAGAGGAAGAATAGAACTCTATTGGACATGGCGAGAACCATGCTTGATGAATACAAGACTTCGGATCGGTTTTGGGCGGAGGCGGTCAACACCGCTTGCTACGCCATCAACCGGTTATATCTTCACCGAATCCTCAAGAAGACATCATATGAACTCCTAACCGGTAAAAAGCCCAACATTTCATATTTTAGAGTTTTTGGTAGCAAATGCTTCATTCTTATTAAAAGAGGTAGAAAATCTAAATTTGCTCCTAAAACTGTAGAAGGCTTTTTACTTGGTTATGACTCAAACACAAGGGCATATAGGGTCTTTAACAAGTCCACTGGACTAGTTGAAGTCTCATGTGACGTTGTGTTTGATGAGACTAATGGCTCTCAAGTAGAGCAAGTTGATCTTGATGAGATAGGTGAAGAAGAAGCTCCATACATCGCACTAAGGAACATGTCCATTGGGGATGTGTGTCCTAAGGAATCCGAAGAGCCTCCAAATGCACAAGATCAACCATCCTCCTCCACGCAAGCATCTCCACCAACTCAAAATGAGGATGAGGCTCAAGTTGATGAAGTAGAAGATCAAGCAAATGAGCCACCTCAAGACGATGGCAATGATCAAGGGGGAGATGCAAATGAGGAAGATAAGGAGGATGAGGAACAAAGACCGCCACACCCAAGAGTCCACCAAGCAATTCAACGAGATCACCCCGTCGACACCATCCTCGGCGACATTCATAAGGGGGTAACCACTAGATCTCGTGTTGCACATTTTTGTGAACATTACTCTTTTGTTTCCTCTATTGAGCCACACAGGGTAGAGGAAGCACTCCAAGATTCGGATTGGGTGGTGGCGATGCAAGAGGAGCTCAACAACTTCACTAGAAATGAGGTATGGCATTTAGTTCCACGTCCTAACCAAAATGTTGTAGGAACCAAATGGGTCTTCCGCAACAAGCAAGATGAGCATGGTGTGGTGACAAGGAACAAAGCTCGACTTGTGGCGAAAGGATACTCCCAAGTCGAAGGTTTGGATTTTGGTGAAACCTATGCACCCGTAGCTAGGCTTGAGTCAATTCGAATATTATTGGCCTATGCTACTTACCATGGCTTTAAGCTTTATCAAATGGACGTAAAAAGTGCCTTCCTCAATGGACCAATCAAGGAAGAGGTCTATGTTGAGCAACCTCCCGGCTTTGAAGACAGTGAGTATCCTAATCATGTCTATAAGCTCTCTAAGGCGCTTTATGGGCTCAAGCAAGCCCCAAGAGCATGGTATGAATGCCTTAGAGATTTTCTTATTGCAAATGGATTCAAGGTCGGAAAGGCCGATCCTACACTCTTTACTAAAACTCTTGAAAATGACTTGTTTGTATGCCAAATTTATGTTGATGATATTATATTTGGGTCTACTAACGAGTCTACATGTGAAGAGTTTAGTAGGATCATGACACAGAAATTCGAGATGTCAATGATGGGGGAGTTGAAGTATTTTCTAGGATTTCAAGTAAAGCAACTCCAAGAGGGCACCTTCATCAGCCAAACGAAGTACACTCAAGACATTCTAACCAAGTTTGGGATGAAGGATGCCAAGCCCATCAAGACACCCATGGGAACTAATGGGCATCTCGACCTCGACACGGGAGGTAAGTCCGTGGATCAAAAGGTATACCGGTCGATGATAGGTTCATTACTTTATCTTTGTGCATCTCGACCGGATATTATGCTTTCCGTATGCATGTGTGCAAGATTCCAAGCCGACCCTAAGGAAGCTCACCTTACGGCCGTAAAACGAATCTTGAGATATTTGGCTTATACTCCTAAGTTTGGGCTTTGGTATCCTAGGGGATCCACATTTGATTTAATTGGTTATTCCGATGCCGATTGGGCAGGGTGTAAGATTAATAGGAAGAGCACATCGGGGACTTGCCAATTCTTGGGAAGATCCTTGGTGTCTTGGGCTTCAAAGAAGCAAAATTCCGTCGCTCTTTCCACCGCCGAAGCCGAGTACATTGCCGCAGGTCATTGTTGCGCGCAATTGCTTTGGATGAGGCAAACCCTGCGGGACTACGGTTACAAATTAACCAAAGTCCCTTTGCTATGTGATAATGAGAGTGCAATCAAAATGGCCGACAATCCCGTCGAACATAGCCGCACTAAACACATAGCCATTCGGTATCATTTTCTTAGGGATCACCAACAAAAGGGAGATATCGAGATTTCATACATTAACACTAAAGATCAATTAGCCGATATCTTTACCAAGCCTCTTGATGAACAATCTTTTAACAAACTTAGGCATGAGCTAAATATTCTTGATTCTAGGAATTTCTTCTGTTAACTTGCACTCATAGCTCATTTGTATACCTTTGATCATATCTCTTTCCTATGCTATGACAAATGTGTTTTCAAGTCTATTTCAAACCAAGTCATAGGTGTATTGAAAGGGAATTGGAGTCTTCGGCAAAGACAAAGGCTTCCACTACGTAACTCATCCTTCGCCGTCGCTCCAAGCAACTCTCCGTTCTAAGGGGGAGAAAACATGAGCACCAAGCAAAAGGACTTCTTCTTTGGTATAATCTTAACTCATTTATTTATGACCAAAGAGGAAGATAGCACTTCAAGGGCTCTAATGACTCCGTTTTTGGCGATTCATGCCAAAGGGGGAGAGAGTAAGAGCCCAAAGCAAAAGGACCGCACCACCACCAATTTCAAAATCTTAAGTGTTGAATTTTCAATTGGTATCCTATTGTGTTCAAAAGGGGGAGAGTATTTCAAAATGATATATCAAAACCCTCTTGAACACTAAGAGGAGGATCTCATTTAGGGGGAGTTTTGTTTAGTTAAAGGAAAAGCATTTGAAACAGGGGGAGAAAATTTCAAATCTTGAAAATGCTTCTCAAAATCTTATTCATTTGCCTTTGACTATTTGCAAAAGAACTTTGAAAAGTATTTACAAAAGAGTTTGCAAAAACAAAACATGTGGTGCAAGCGTGGTCCAAAATATTATAAGTAAGAAACAATCCATGCATATCTTGTAAGTATTTATATTGGCTCAATTCCAAGCAACCTTTGCACGTACATTATGCAAACTAGTTCAATTATGCACTTCCATATTTGCTTTGGTTTGTGTTGGCATCAATCACCAAAAAGGGGGAGATTGAAAGGGAATTAGGCTTACATCTAGTCCCTAATTAATTTTGGTGGTTGAATCGCCCAACACAAACAATTGGACTAACTAGTTTGCTCTAGATTATATGTTACACAGGTGCCAAAGGTTCATCTATAACTATACTAAATCGACTGTCCGGAATACCGTAGATTATTCCGGACAGGAAAAGCTTTTTGGAAAAACAGGCCAAGCGCGGACCGTCCGCGACATCGGGATACCCCTCGGACAGAACCAATGCAAAAACACAAGTTTCCACTACAGACTGTCCGGAGGAAAAGCGAAGACCGTCCGAGCCCTCGCGCGGACCGTCCGGCCTCAGGCGCGGACCGTCCGGACGGTAAGAAACCGAAAAACCCGAAGGTGACGGGTTCGGAGAAATGAATTTTAGCGGCCTCGCGGACCGTCCGGGCCAGGCGGGCGGACCGTCCGCGACTGGCTCTGTCTGACATCTGACGACGCATTAAATGCAATATAGCCGTTGATATAGCCGTTACTGCTGACCGTTGCATTTTCAGCCGTTGATCTACAGGGGCGGACCGTCCGCACCAGGAGGGCGGACCGTCCGCGCTCAGCAGAATAGCCCAACGGCTAGGAAGTGGTTGGTGGCTATAAATACAACCCCAACCACCTCCATTCAATCATCCAAGCATTCCAACCTTCAACATTCAATACAAGAGCTAGCAATCCATTCCAAGACACATTCAAAGCCTCCATCTCTCCAAGTTTCACAATTGAGAAAAGAGATCATTAGTGATTAGTGGCTTGAGAGAGAAAGTGATCCGTGTGTCATTTGTCGCTCTTGTTGCTTGGCCTTTTAATCGTGCTTTCTTGATTCTTTCATTGCGATCAAACTCACTTGTAATTGAGGCAAGAGACACCAATCTTGTGGTGATCCTTGTAGGAACTTTGTGTTCCAAGTGATTGAGAAAAGAAAGCTCACTCGGTCCGAGGGACCGTTTGAGAGAGGGAAGGGTTGAAAGAGACCCGGCCTTTGTGGCCTCCTCAACGGGGAGTAGGTTTGCAAGAACCGAACCTCGGTAAAACAAATCTCCGTGTCTCACTAGCTTACTCGCTTGGGATTTGTTTTACGCCCTCTCTCGCGGACTCGTTTATATTTCTAACGTTAACCCGGCTTGTAGTTGTGTTTATATTTGTAAATTTCAGTTTCGCCCTATTCACCCCCCCCTCTAGGCGACTATCAACAGCGACTAATCTTCCTCTTCACCAAGAGACGACGACGACGAGAAAAAGAAACCGGTTAATTCAAATTTTTCATTTGATTATTCTCGTATTCCTTTCAATTCCAATGCTCATTTGCTTTCAATTCCTCTTGGTAAACCTCCACACTTTGATGGAGAGGACTACTCTTTTTGGAGTCATAAAATGCGTAGTCACTTATTTTCTCTCCATCCTAGTATTTGGGAGATAGTTGAAAATGGAATGCAATTTGATAGTATGGATAACCCTGTATTTATTAACGAGCAAATTCATAAAAATGAACAAGCTACCATTGTTTTGCTAGCATCCTTGTGCAGGGATGAGTACAACAAGGTGAGCGGCTTGGACAACGCTAAGCAAATCTGGGACACCCTCAAAATATCACATGAGGGAAACGACGCCACCATGATCACCAAAATGGAGTTGGTGGAGGGCGAGCTGGGAAGATTCGCGATGATCAGGGGAGAGGAGCCAACACAAACGTACAATAGGCTCAAGACCCTGGTCAACAAGATTAGGAGCTATGGAAGCACAAGATGGACGGATCACGACGTCGTCCGACTTATGCTCAGGTCTTTTACTGTTATTGATCCTCATCTTGTGAACCTCATCCGTGAAAATCTCAGGTACACAAAGATGACGCCCGAGGAGATACTCGGAAAGTTTGTGAGCGGGCGCATGATGGTGAAAGAAGCCCGATATGTAGATGGCGCGCTTAATGGTCCATTACCCGTCTACGAGCCTCAACCCGTTGCTCTCAAAGCAACAAGCAGCAGGGAGGCGCTACCAAGCAAGGTAGCACAAGTTGAGGCGGTCGGGCTAAACGAAGATGAGATGGCACTAATTGAAAGTCGCCTAGACAGGGGGTGAATAGGGCGAATTTGAAATTTACAAACTTAATCACAACTACAAGCCGGGTTAGCGTTAGAAATATAATCGAGTCCGAGAGAGGGTGCAAAACAAATCGCAAGAGAATAAAGAGTGTGACACGCGGATTTGTTTTACCGAGGTTCGGTTCTCGCAAACCTACTCCCCGTTGAGGTGGTCACAAAGACCGGGTCTCTTTCAACCCTTTCCCTCTCTCAAACGGTCCCTCGGACCGAGTGAGCTTTTCTTCTCAATCAATTGGAACACAAAGTTCCCACAAGGACCACCACACGATTGGTGTCTCTTGCCTCAATTACAAGTGAGTTTGATCTCAAGAAAGAATGAGAAAGAAAGCAATCCAAGCGCAAGAGCTCAAAAGAACACAACAAATCTCTCTCACTAATCACTAAAGCCTTGTGTGGAATTGGGAGAGGATTTGATCACTTTGGTGTGTCTTGTATTGAATGCTTAGCTCTTGTAAGTAGTTGGAAGGTGGAAAACTTGGATGACTTGAATGTGGGGTGGTTGGGGGTATTTATAACCTCAACCACCAAACTAACCGTTTGGTGAAGGCTGCTGTCGTCGGGCGCACCGGACAGTCCGGTGCGCCACCGGACACTGTCCGGTGCGCCACCGGACACTGTCCGGTGCGCCAGCCACGTCACCTGGCCGTTGGGTTCCGACCGTTGGAGCTCTGTCTTGTGGGCCCGCCTGGCTGTCCGGTGGTGCACTGCTCCTCTGCGCGCGCAGGCGCGCATTTAATGTGTTGCAGTCGACCGTTGCGCGCAAAGTAGTCGTTGCTCCGTTGGCTCACCGGACAGTCCGGTGTGCACCGGGCATGTCCGGTGAATTTTAGCGGAGCGGATTCCCGAAGCTGGCGAGTTCAGAGTCGCTCTCCCCTAGGGCACCGGACACTGTCCGGTGGTGCACCGGACAGTCCGGTGAATTATAGCGAAGCGCCTCTGAGAATTCCCGAAGGTTAAGTGTTCAGCTTGGAGTCCCCTGGTGCACCGGACACTGTCCGGTGATGCACCGGACACTGTCCGGTGGCACACCGGACAGTCCGGTGCGCCAGACCAGGGCACACTTTAGTTATCCCTTGCTCTCTTTGTTGAACCCTTTTTATTGGCTTTTTGTGAACCTTTGGCACCTGTAGAACTTATAGACTAGAGCAAACTAGTTAGTCCAATTATTTGTGTTGGGCAATTCAACCACCAAAATCAATTGGAGAATAGGTGTAAGCCTAATTCCCTTTCAATCTCCCCTTTTTTGGTGATTGATGCCAACACAAACCAAAGCAAGTATAGAAGTGCATAATTGAACTAGTTTGCATAATGTAAGTGCAAAGGTTACTTAGAATTGAGCCAATATAAATACTTATAAGATACACATGGATTGTTTCTTTAATTTTAACATTTTGGACCACGCTTGCACCACTTGTTTTGTTTTTGCAAATTCTTTTGTAAATCCTTTTCAAAGTCCTTTTGCAAATAGTCAAAGGTAAATGAATAATATTTTGCGAAGCATTTTCAAGATTTGAAATTTTCTCCCCCTGTTTCAAATGCTTTTCCTTTGACTAAACAAAACTCCCCCTCAATGAAATTCTCCTCTTAGTGTTCAAGAGGGTTTTAAGATATCAATTTTGAAAATACTACTTTCTCCCCCTTTTGAACACAATAAGATACCAATTTGAAGATCATTAGTTTTAAAATTAGGTGGTGGTGCGGTCCTTTTGCTTTGGGCTAATACTTTCTCCCCCTTTGGCATGAATCGCCAAAAACGGATACTTTGAGTGAAATATAAGTCCTTGGTAAAACTACTTTCTCCCCTTTGGCAAACAAAGACATGAGTGAAGATTATACCAAAGACGGAGAGTTGCTCGGAGCGTCGGCGAAGGAAGAGTTATGGAGTGGAGTGGAAGCCTTTGTCTTCGCCGAAGACTCCAATTCCCTTTTAATACACCTATGACTTGGTTTGAAATAGACTTGAAACCACATTAGTCATAGCATATATAAGAGAGACATGATCAAAGGTATACTTATGAGCTATATGTGCAAGACATCAAAAGAAATTCCTAGAATCAAGAATATTTAGCTCATGCCTAAGTTTGTTAAAAGTTTGTTCATCAAGTGGCTTGGTAAAGATATCGGCTAATTGATCCTTAGTGTTAATATATGCAATCTCGATATCTCCCTTTTGTTGGTGATCCCTTAGAAAATGATACCGAATGGCTATGTGTTTAGTGCGGCTATGCTCAACGGGATTATCCGCCATGCGGATTGCACTCTCATTATCACATAGAAGAGGAACTTTGGTCAATTTGTAACCATAGTCCCTAAGGGTTTGCCTCATCCAAAGTAGTTGCGCGCAACAATGACCTGCGGCAATATACTCGGCTTCGGCGGTAGAAAGAGCTACGGAATTTTGCTTCTTTGAAGCCCAAGACACCAAGGATCTTCCCAAGAACTTGCAAGTCCCCGATGTGCTCTTTCTATTAATCTTACACCCCGCCCAATCGGCATCCGAATAACCAATTAAATCAAATGTGGATCCCCTAGGATACCAAAGCCCAAACTTAGGAGTATAAACTAAATATCTCAAGATTCGTTTTACGGCCATAAGGTGAGCTTCCTTAGGGTCAGCTTGGAATCTTGCACACATGCATACGGAAAGTATAATATCCGGTCGAGATGCACATAAATAGAGTAAAGAGCCTATCATTGACCGGTATACCTTTTGATCTACGGATTTACCTCCCGTGTCGAGGTCGAGATGCCCATTGGTTCCCATGGGTGTCTTGATGGGTTTGGCATCCTTCATTCCAAACTTGTTTAGAATGTCTTGAATATACTTCGTTTGGCTAATGAAGATGCCCTCTTGGAGTTGCTTCACTTGAAATCCCAAGAAGTACTTCAACTCCCCCATCATAGACATCTCGAATTTCTTTGTCATGATCCTACTAAATTCTTCACATGTAGATTCGTTAGTAGACCCAAATATAATATCATCAATGTAAATTTGGCATACAAACAAATCATTGTCAAGAGTTTTAGTGAATAGAGTAGGATCGGCCTTTTCGACTTTGAAGCCATTAGCAATAAGGAAATCTCTTAGGCATTCATACCATGCTCTTGGGGCTTGCTTGAGCCCATAAAGCGCCTTAGAGAGCCTATAGACATGGTTAGGGTACTCACTGTCTTCAAAGCCGGGAGGTTGCTCAACATAGACCTCTTCCTTGATTGGTCCATTGAGGAAGGCACTTTTCACGTCCATTTGGTAAAGCTTGAAGCCATGGTAAGTAGCATAGGCTAATAATATACGAATTGACTCAAGCCTAGCTACGGGTGCATAGGTTTCACCAAAATCCAAACCTTCGACTTGGGAGTATCCCTTGGCCACAAGTCGGGCTTTGTTCCTTGTCACCACACCATGCTCGTCTTGCTTGTTGCGGAAGACCCACTTGGTTCCTACAACATTTTGATTAGGACGTGGAACCAAATGCCATACCTCATTTCTAGTGAAGTTGTTGAGCTCCTCTTGCATCGCCACCACCCAATCCGAATCTTGTAGTGCTTCCTCTACCCTGTGTGGCTCAATAGAGGAAACAAAAGAGTAATGCTCACAGAAATGTGCAACACGAGATCTAGTGGTTACCCCCTTATGAATGTCGCCGAGGATGGTGTCGACGGGGTGATCTCGTTGGATTGCTTGGTGGACTCTTGGGTGTGGCGGTCTTGGTTCTTCATCCTCCTTGTCTTGATCATTTGTATCTCCCCCTTGATCATTGTCATCATCTTGAGGTGGCTCATCTCTTTGATCTTCTCCTTCATCAACTTGAGCCTCATCCTCATTTTGAGTTGGTGGAGATGCTTGCATGGAGGAGGATGGTTGATCTTGTGCATTTGAAGGCTCTTCGGGTTCCTTAGGACACACATCCTCAATGGACATGTTCCTTAGCGTGATGCACGGAGCCTCTTCATCACCTATCTCATCAAGATCAACTTGCTCTACTTGAGAGCCGTTAGTCTCGTCAAACACAACGTCACAAGAAACTTCAACTAGTCCGGAGGACTTGTTAAAGACTCTATATGCCCTTGTGTTTGAGTCATATCCTAGTAAAAAGTCTTCTACAGTCTTAGGAGCAAATTTAGATTTTCTACCTCTTTTAACAAGAATAAAGCATTTGCTACAAAGACTCTAAAATATGAAATATTGGGCTTTTTACCGGTTAGGAGTTCGTATGATGTCTTCTTGAGGATTCGGTGTAGATACAACTGGTTGATGGCGTAGCAAGCGGTGTTGACCGCCTCAGCCCAAAACCGATCCAAAGTCTTGTACTCATCAAGCATGGTTCTTGCCATGTCCAATAGAGTTCTATTCTTCCTCTCCACTACACCATTTTGTTGTGGGGTGTAGGGAGAAGAGAACTCATGCTTGATGCCCTCCTTCTCAAGGATGCCTTCGATTTGTGAGTTCTTGAACTCCGTCCCGTTGTCGCTTCTAATCTTCTTGATCCTCATGCCGAACTCATTTTGAGCCCGTCTCAAGAATCCCTTTAAGGTTTCTTGGGTATGAGATTTTTCTTGCAAAAAGAACACCCAAGTGAAGCGAGAATAATCATCCACAATAACTAGACAGTACTTACTCCCGCCGATGCTTATGTAAGCAATCGGGCCGAATAGGTCCATGTGTAGGATCTCCAGCGGCCTGTCAGTCGTCATGATATTCTTGTGTGGATGATGAGCACCAACTTGCTTTCCTGCTTGGCATGCGCTACAAATCTTGTCTTTCTCAAAATGAACATTTGTTAATCCTAAAATGTGCTCTCCCTTTAGAAGCTTATGAAGATTCTTCATCCCAACATGGGCTAGTCGGCGGTGCCAGAGCCAACCCATGTTAGTCTTAGCAATTAAGCAAGTGTCGAGTTCAGCTCTATCAAAATCTACCAAGTATAGCTAACCTTCTAACACTCCCTTAAATGCTACTGAATCATCACTTCTTCTAAAGACAGTGACACCTACATCAGTAAATAGACAATTGTAGCCCATTTGACATAATTGAGAAATGGAAAGCAAATTGTAATCTAAAGAATCTACAAGAAAAACATTGGAAATGGAATGGTCAGGTGATATAGCAATTTTACCCGATCCTTTGACCAAACCTTGGTTTCCATCCCCGAATGTGATAGCTCATTGGGGATCATGGTTTTTCTCGTAGGAGGAGAACATCTTCTTCTCCCCTGTCATGTGGTTTGTGCACCCGCTGTCGATGATCCAACTTGATCCCCCGGATGCATAAACCTACAAAACAAGTTTAGTTCTTGACTTTAGGTACCCAAATGGTTTTGGGTCCTTTGGCATTAGACACAAGAACTTTGGGTACCCAAACACAAGTCTTTGACCCCTTGTGCTTGCCCCCAACATACTTGGCAACTATCTTGCCGGATTTGTTAGTTAACACATAAGATGCATCAAAAGTTTTAAATGAAATGCTATGGTCATTTGATGCATTAGGAGTTTTCTTCTTAGGCAACTTAGCATGGGTTGGTTGCCTAGAGCTAGATGTCTCACCCTTATATATAAAAGCATGGTTAGAGCCAGAGTGAGACTTCCTAGAATGAATTCTCCTAATTTTGCTCTCGGGATAACCGGCAGGGTACAAAATGTAACCCTCGTTATCCTGAGGCATGGGAGCCTTGCCCTTAACAAAATTGGACAATTTCTTTGGAGGGGCATTAAGTTTGACATTGCCTCCCTATTGGAAGCCAATGCCATCCTTAATGCCAGGGCGTCTCCCATTATAAAGCATACTACGAGCAAACTTAAATTTTTCATTTTCTAGTTCATGCTCGGCAATTTTAGCATCTAATTTAGCTATATGATCATTTTGTTGTTTAATCATGGAAAGGTGATCATGTATAGCATTAACATCAACATCTCTACATCTAGTGCAAATAGTGACATGCTCAGTGGTAGATGTAGAGGGTTTGCAAGAATTAAGTTCAACAATCTTAGCATGCAATATATCATTTTTATCTCTAAGATCGAAAATTGTAACATTGCAAACATCTAGTTCTTTAGCCTTAGCAAGCAATTTTTCATTTTCATTTCTAAGGCTAGCAAGAGTAACATTTAATTCTTCAATCTTAGCAAGTAAATCAACATTATCATCTTTAAGATTGGGAATTGAAACATTACAAGTATTTGAATCAACCTTAGCAATTAGACTAGCATTTTCATTTCTAAGGTTGTTGGTAACATCATGGCATGTGCTTAGCTCACTAGTTAATTTTTCACATTTTTCAACTTCTAGAGCATAAGCATTTTTAACCTTAACATGCTTTTTGTTTTCCTTGATTAGGTTGTCCTCTTGGGTATCCAAGAGGTCATCCTTTTCATGGATGGCACTAATTAATTCATTTAACTTTTCTTTTTATTGCATGTTTAGGTTGGCAAAAAGAGTACGCAAATTATCCTCCTCATCACTAGCATTATCATCACTAGAGGACTCATATTTAGTGGAGGATTTGGATTTAACCTTCTTCTTTTTGCCGTCCTTTGCCATGAGGCACTTGTGGCTGACGTTGGGGAAGAGAAGACCCTTGGTGACGGCGATGTTTGCGGTGTCCTCGTCGGAGGAGGAGTCGGTGGAGCTCTCGTCGGAGTCCCACTCCCGGCAAACATGGGCATCGCCGCCCTTCTTCTTGTAGTATCTCTTCTTTTCCTTTCTTCTCCCCTTCTTGTCGTCGCCCCTGTCACTGTCACTAGATAGTGGACATTTTGCAATGAAATGACCGAGCTTACCACATTTGTAGCAAACTTTCTTGGAGCGGGGCTTGTAATCTTTCCCCCTCCTTTGCTTGAGGATTTGGTGGAAGCTCTTGATGATGAGCGCCATCTCCTCGTTGTCGAGCTTGGAGGCGTCGATGGGTGTTCTACTCGATGTAGACTCCTCCTTCTTCTCCTCTGTCGCCTTAAATGCGACCGGTTGTGCTTCGGACGTGGAGGGACCATCAAGCTCGTTGATCTTCTTTGAGCCTTTGATCATCAATTCAGAGCTCACAAAATTCCCGATTACTTCCTCGGGAGTCATTAGTGTATATCTAGGATTGCCACGAATTAATTGAACTTGAGTAGGGTTAAGGAAAACAAGTGATCTTAGAATAACCTTAACCATTTCGTGGTCATCCCATTTTTTGCTCCCGAGGTTGCGCACTTGGTTCACCAAGGTTTTGAGCCAGTTGTACATGTCTTGTGGCTCCTCCCCTTGGCGAAGCCGGAAGCGACCGAGCTCCCCCTCGATCGTTTCCCGCTTGGTGATTTTGGTCACCTCCTCTCCTTCGTGCGCGGTCTTTAGCGTGTCCCAAATCTCCTTGGCACCTTTCAACCCTTGCACCTTATTATACTCCTCTCGACTTAGAGAGGCGAGGAGTATAGTTGAGGCTTGGGAGTTGAAGTGTTGAATTTGGGCCACTTCGTCCTCATCATAATCTTCATCCCCTACAGATGGTACCTGTACACCAAACTCAACAACATCCCATATACTTTTGTGGAGTGAGGTTAGGTGAAATCGCATCAAATCACTCCACCTAGCATAATCTTCACCATCAAATGTTGGTGGTTTGCCTAATGGGACGAAAAGTAAAGGTGTATGTTTAGGAATGCGAGGATAGCGTAGAGGGATCTTACTAAACTTCTTGCGCTCATGGCGCTTAGAAGTAATGGATGGCGCATCGGAGCCGAAGGTGGAAGGTGATGAAGTATCGGTCTCGTAGTAGACCACCTTCCTCATCGTCTTTTTCTTGTCGCCACTCCGATGCGACTTGTGGGAAGAGGATTTCTTCTCCTTCCCCTTCCCCTTGTTGCGGGACTCTTCCGATGAAGCTTTCCCATGGCTTGTAGTGGGCTTGTCGCCGGTCTCCATCTCCTTCTTGGCGTGATCTCCCGACATCACTTCGAGCGATTAGGCTCTAATGAAGCACCGAGCTCTGATACCAATTGAAAGTCGCCTAGAGGGGGGTGAATAGGGCGAATTTGAAATTTACAAACTTAATCACAACTACAAGCCGGGTTAGCGTTAGAAATATAATCAAGTCTGAGAGAGAGGGTGCAAAACAAATCGCAAGCGAATAAAGAGTGTGACACGTGGATTTGTTTTACCGAGGTTCGGTTCTCGCAAACCTACTCGTCGTTGAGGTGGTCACAAAGACCGGGTCTCTTTCAACCCTTTCCCTCTCTCAAACGGTCCCTCGGACCGAGTGAGCTTTTCTTCTCAATCAATTGGAACATAAAGTTCCCACAAGGACCACCACACGATTGGTGTCTCTTGCCTCAATTACAAGTGAGTTTGATCTCAAGAAAGAATGAGAAAGAAAGCAATCCAAGCGCAAGAGCTCAAAAGAACACAACAAATCTCTCTCACTAATCACTAAAGCCTTGTGTGGAATTGGGAGAGGATTTGATCACTTTGGTGTGTCTTGTATTGAATGCTTAGCTCTTGTAAGTAGTTGGAAGGTGGAAAACTTGGATGACTTGAATGTGGGGTGGTTGGGGGTATTTATAACCCCAACCACCAAACTAGTCGTTTGGTGAAGGCTGCTGTCGACGGGCGCACCGGACAGTCCGGTGCGCCAGCCACGTCACCTGGCCGTTGGGTTCCGACCGTTGGAGCTCTGTCTTGTGGGCCCGCCTAGCTGTTGTCACACCCGGATTTTGGGGCATCAAGACCCGGGCGCGAACATAATCACCAGGTGTGCTGGGACCAAGTCTCACACATATGATGAATCATGGCACAGGATCGAATGTCACATCTTTACTATTGTTGGGGCGAAGGCGAACACGCCACCCTTCGCTCGAGGCCTTCACCGGACTCGCTGCACCAACGGTAACAAGACAACGGGCAGACTTACCCTTCGTCTCATACGCCGCCGGACGAAGACCCGCGACGAAGTCGTCTCATCCTGCGACCTCGTCCAGAGTGGAGGCCCGCGTGTGATCCGGCCCATTGTAACAGGCCCTGCGTGGCCGTTGCGCGTTACGGGCCTAATTTGTAAAGGCCTCCCTGTAATTACGGTCTGTAACCCCGCTTTATGGGAATATTCCGGGGATAACCTAGGTGTCTGAGGGCACATGCGTCCTTAACACGGGACGCTGGGCACCCGAACACCTATAAATACCCCCGCACAGTGCCCTTGAGAGGCTAGATTAACAGAGCTATTGCCATCTCGTGCGAAAACCATGTTTACGTCACTTCACACCCCCGTTGGATCACCTTGCACCAGAGAGCAAGTTCCAACATTTGGCGCCCACCGTTCGTGCTACGAAAAAACCACCCGCGATGGCACCCAAGAAAGCTAGCTCGAAGGCTGACGAGGCTGCGAAGGCAGCACTGCTGGCCGCAAAAAAGGGCAAGGCCCTCGCCCTCACCCACTCCACCCACCAAGAGGCTACTGAAGACGACGCCCTCCGCACCTGCGGCCCTGAAGGACAACCGCAACCTCCCCCAGGCTTCGCCCCACCGGAGGGCGCGGACCTCACCGAGGACGGCGAAGTCCTCGGCGTCTCAGCAGAAGAACAGCTACAGCTGCGCGCCTTGCGCATCAAGAACCGCAATCTCCAAAGGCAAAAAGAGATACTGGAGGCCAAGCGCCAATGTGTGTCTGCACTAGCCAAGGTGCGGCAAATGATACGCGACGAAGAGCAGAAGGCCCAGGACCTCGAGCAGGAGATCGCGATGATGCAGCGCGAAGGCCACCTCGGCCTGCAGCATGGGCCACCCCTGCAACAGCGCGCACAACTGGAGGACATACGCGAGGGCCACCTCGGCCTACAGCACGGGCCACCCCTGCAACAGCGCGCGCAAATGGAAGACCTACACTTCCCCCAGCGCGGCCACGCCTTCCCACACGCCGCGCCATTCCAAGGGGTCAACTACCTCGACGAGCGAAGTCCCCTGGCGCCACACCTGCAAGTGACACCCTGGCCTGCCAACTTCCGGGCAGGGACCTATCCCAAATACAACGGCAGCACTGACCCAGCACAGTACATCATGAGTTATCAGGTCGTCGTTGCATCTTCTGGAGGGGACGACGCCACGATGGCCAAGTCCTTCATCATCGCCCTCGAGGGCCCAGCTCTCACTTGGTTCACCAGGTTGCCCCCGCTGTCCATTGACTCCTGGAGAAGCCTCCGGGACAAATTCCTGCTCAACTTCCAAGGGTACCGCCCAGACACCGACGCCTTGGCCGAATTCTCACTCTGCAAGCAGCTGGAAAAAGAGACTCTGCGGGAGTATTACCGCAAGTTTCTAACACTCAAGTCACAGCTACCCTCAGTCGATGACCAGATCGCCATCCACTACGCCATCAGTGGCCTTCGCGCCGGCGTCCTTTACAGCCACTGCATCAGAGATCCGCCCAAGAACCTCTAGGAATTATATCAGCTATTTGAAAAATACGCCAAAACCGAAGAGCTCCACCAGCGCAAGGTTGAGTCTCAAAGGAAACCCAAAGATGCTCCACAGTCCAGCCGCACATGGACGAGAACTCCGCAGCCAGACTCCGGTCGAGACGGCCGCAATCAGCAGCAGGTGCACAACATCGCCAACCAGCACCCCGCTGGTGACGCCCCTCGCCGTCAGGAATATCCCCCCTAGGGCCGCGGAAATGGAACTCGCGGTAGGGGTCGGGGACGTGCGCAGCCGCCACGCCGATTCTACTGTCTTTTTCACGGCGAAGACTGCGCCCACCAAACCAGAGACTGCCCAGAGACGAAGGCCACCAAAGACAGGATGGCACGGGCGCAGCCAGCCGACAACCCTAGAGTTGTCGCGCACACTTATCAGCAACTCCCTCCACAGTACATCCACGCCCCTGCCCCGCATCCACCGCACCACGCATACCAACACCACCAGGAAGTACAAATCATACCTCCCCCACCCCCACCTCCACACCAGCAACAACAAAACATCCCCCACCCCCATGCCCCAAAACAAGAAGACTTCGCCGATCAGCCGTATCACGGAGTCATTCATATGATCACTGGGGGGTCCAGCATCGACTTCGACACAAAGCGGCAGAAGCGGGACCATTACCGCAGCATCAACCACGTCACCATTACCGGCCCAGTCGTGCAGACGAAGTGGTCCCACGTATCGCCCACCTTCGACGCCCGAGACGTCGACCTGCGCAGCGCCCCCCACATTGACGCCATGGTTATCAACTGCAGCGTGGCAGGCTGGGACCTGCACAAAGTCCTAGTCGACAATGGCAGTCAAGCAGACATCATTTTCCTCCATGCCTTCGACCGCATGGGCATAATCCACAGCCTGCTCAAGCCTTCGGACAACCTGTTGTATGGCTTCGGCGGCAAGGGCACCTTTCCTGTCGGCAAAATAGAACTGCCTCTCTCCTTTGGTGTAGCACCCAATGCCCGAAGTGAGCAAATAACCTTTGATATCGTCGATATGGTGTATCCGTACAACGCCATCATGGGCCGGGGCTCCATCAACAAGTTTGAGGCAGCCATTCACGGACTGTACCTGTGCATGAAGATATCAGATCCGTTAGGTGCCATCACGGTCTACGGCAATCAGCAGACCGCGCGCAACATAGAGTGGGACTTCGTCCCCGGGCAAAGAAATGTGCACTGCCTCACGGCCCAGCGTGAGGTCCCTGCGTCCGCCAGCCCAACCGATAAAGAACACGACAAGGCACAGCTGCAGAGCAACGACGGGACCAAGACTGTTCCCCTCGACCAGGCCACGCCCAAGCAGACAGTCACCATCAGCGAAGACCTCACTTCGCATGACGAGGAGAAACTCCTCTGCTGCTTGTCCAAGAACAAAGACGTCTTCGCCTGGTCCGCCCTCGACCTGGTCGGGGTCAGCCGATCCATAATTGAGCACACCTTGGGAATCGACCCTTCGGTGATACCGAAAAAACAGCGGCTCCGTAAAATGTCCGACGAGAAGACAGAAGCCGCCAAGGCCGAGGTACATCGCCTCCTGGAAGCCAAATTTATCGAGCCAGTGGCTTACCCCACGTGGCTCTCCAACGTTGTGATGGTGCAGAAAAAGAGCGACAAGTGGCGAATGTGCATCGACTTCACCAGTCTCAACAAGGCCTGCCCAAAGGACAACTTCCCGCTGCCTCGGATCGACAAAATAGTCGATAGCGCGGCCGGGTGCGAAGTCATGTCACTCCTCGACTGCTTCTCCGGTTACCATCAAATATATATGAAGGAGGAAGACAAGGCCAGCACCAGCTTCATAACACCCTTCGGCACATATTGCTTCATCAGAATGCCGGAGGGACTCAAGAACGCCGGGTCCACCTTCTCTCGGCTTACCAAAACAGTGCTCGAGGGGCAAGTCGGCAGAAATATATTCACATATGTGGACGACATCGTCGTCGCCAGCAGGAGCAAGGAGGACCATCTTGCTGACCTCGCCGAGACATTCGCGAACATGCGGGAAGCACGACTTCGCCTGAACCCCGAAAAGTGCGTCTTCGGCGTTCACCAGGGGAAAATATTGGGCTACCTGGTATCACACCGCGGCATCGAGGCCAACCTAACCAAAATTCAGGCCATCATCAACATGACGCCCCCGCAGTCAGCCAGAGACGTCTAGCGCCTGACGGGTAGATTGGCCGCCCTCAACAGATTCATCTCCAAATCCGCTGAGCGAAGTCTCCCCTTCCTCAAAACTCTCCGTGGTGCAAAAGACTTCGCTTGGGGACCAGAGCAGGCAGCGGCCTTCGCCTCATTAAAACAGTACCTGTTGGAGTTGCCAGTCCTTACAAGCCCCGACTCTTCGCTACCCCTGTTGCTCTATGTTGCGGCTTCGCCGCACGCGGTCAGCGCGGCACTGGTGCAGGAGCAGACAGTTGAGGGCATGATCAGGCAGTGCCCAGTTTATTACGTCTTCGAAGTGCTAACACCATCCAAATGTAACATGACGGAACTGGAGAAGATTGCCTATGCAGTTGTTATGTCTTCGCGCAAATTGCGCCATTATTTTGAAGCATTCAAGGTCCGGTTCACCTCAGATAGGAGGCTAGGTGAATTGTTCAGAAACCCGGAGGCATCGGTCAGGATTGCCAAGTGGGCGGCCGAACTCTCCGGCTACCACATCAATTTCGAGCCCAGGACAGCCATCAAGTCACAAGTTCTGGCAGACTTCGTCGTCGACTGGATTGGGCCAATAACACAGCCGGACCCGTCCGCAGAGAAGGTTTGGACGATCCACTGCGACGGCGCATGGTGCCATGCGGGGGCAGGCGCCGCCGCAGTCATCACCTCACCCGCCGGGGTCAAGCACAGATACGCGGCATGCCTCAGCTTCGCTCTGGAATCTGACAGATGCACAATCAACATAGCAGAATACGAAGCCGTCATCCTCGGCCTCCGCAAACTGAGGGCCCTCGGTGTCACCACCTGCATTGTCAGAACAAACTCCAAGGTAGTCGCCGGCCAAGTCGAGAAAGACTATGCAGCAAAGAACCCCGCACTCATGCAATACCTCGCGGCCATCCGAAGTCTCGAGAGACAATTTAAGGGATTCACCTTACAGCATGTGGACCGGGCCAAGAATGAAGAAGCCGACGCATTGGCCAAGGCTGCTGCCAGAGGCGAGTCCCTACCCTCCGACGTGTTCTACCATGTTATCGGCACGCCAGCCGTCCGGAGCCCCGAAGGGCTCCAAATAACCAATGACAGCGAGGGCCACCGCATAGTCAACCTTATTATGACCGAAGACTGGCGAGCACCAATAACCCTGTTCCTACAGGGGTACTACCACCCAACCGACATCAACGAGGCCAAGCGCCTCAAACATCGAAGTCGGGACTTCGCACTGATTGAGGGCCAACTCTACAAGAAGGGGGTCAGTCAGCCAATGCTTAAATGTGTCACCGAGACCGAAGGCGTCCAAATCCTGCACGAAGTCCACAGTGGTACTTGCGGCTCTCACGCAGGGCCAAGGGCCCTAGCCGCAAAGGTGATCCACCAAGGTTTCTACTGGCCCGCAATGATCTGCGCCGCAAATCGGGTCACAAGGTCCTGCGAAGCCTGCCAGAAGTTTTCTCCTCGATCAGGCAGCCCCTCGCAATTCACAAAACTGATCGCCCACACATGGCCTCTCCAGCGCTGGGGCCTGGACATCGTCGGGCCCCTGCCCACGGCTCAGGGGAACCTCAAGTTCACCTTCGTCGCTGTCGAGTACTTTACCAAATGGATCGAGGCGAGGGCTATTTCCACAATAACATCAAAGACTGCACAGAAATTCTTTTGGCAAAACATTGTTTGCCGCTTTGGAGTACCGTCCGAACTCACAGTTGACAACGGCAAGCAGTTTGACAGCCAAGACTTCAAGGATTTCTGCTTCTCCATTGGCACCAAGCTTGCCTTCGCCTCAGTATATCACCCGCAGTCCAACGGAGTTGTGGAACGCGCCAATGGAAAAATTTTCACAGCTGTCAAGAAGATGCTCCTCGACGAAAAAAGGGCAGGTGGGCCGAATTGTTACCTGAAGCGGTCTGAGCGCTAAACACGACTGAGTGCAGGGCGACTGGGTTCACCCCTTTCCGCCTTCTATATGGATCGGAGGCCATGACCCCACAAGAAATAAAGCATGGGTCCCCGCGAACAGTTGCGTCCGCTGTCCCCGACGTGGACGAACCCACTTCGAAGGATCTTATCGACGGAGACCGCGTCTTCGCTCTACAGGCTCTAAATAAATACCAAGCCCAGACAAAAGCATGGCACGACCTCGCAGTCACCCCGCGGGAATTCAGCGAAGGGGACCTCGTACTCGTCCGAACAGCTCGAACAGAGTCCAGGGGCAAGCTGGAGCCCAGGTGGGAGGGCCCTTTCATTGTCAAGACGAAGACCTCCCCCAGCGCATACAGGCTCGCAACGCCAAACGGCGAAGACTTCGAGCATTCCTGGAACATCGATAATCTCCGCAAATTTTTTGTTTGACTCATCAGGGCCAGCTCGCCCTTGTAATTCGGAAAAACAATTTTATTCTGGCCCGCACTCTTTTCCTCCCGGGGGGGTGAGGTTTTTAACAAGGCGGAGTCATGTAATATACAAGTGAAAATCCCCCGCAAAAATCTACGTCGAAAAAAGACCGCGCCGACGGTCTCTGACATTCGACCAATACAAAGTCACCGTGAGGTCGAGCGCTAGCTACCCTCGCGTGCAACACTCCGCGCAAAAGTCGCCTAAGGGTGCAGCCGGACTAGCACAACAAGTGCGAAAAATCGAAGTCTTCCACGAAGACTATCCGTGCGAAAGTCGCCTAAGGGTGCAGCCGGACTAGCACAACAAGTGCGAAAAATCGAAGTCTTCCGCGAAGACTATCCGTGCGAAAGTCGCCTAAGAGTGCAGCCGGACTAGCACAACAAGTGCGAAAAATCGAAGTCTTCCGCGAAGACTATCCGTGCGAAAGTCGCCTAAGGGTGCAGCCGGACTAGCACAACAAGTGCGAAAAATCGAAGTCTTCCGCGAAGACTATCCGTGCAAAAGTCGCCTAAGGGTGCAGCCGGACTAGCACAACAAGTGCGAAAAATCGAAGTCTTCCGCGAAGACTATCCGTGCAAAAGTCGCCTAAGGGTGCAGCCGGACCAGGCACAACAAGTGCGAAAAAGACTACACCAAACTATCCGCGCAAAGACCGACTACATACACGCCAGACCGACATAACAAATACACCAGACCAAGTGCGCAACACCTTCATGAGCATAGCCGAATGCGCGAAGGCACACAACCTCATCATACAAGCCATTATATGTGTACAAGCGAGGGCATCACACTTTACATCGGCTCAACCTTCGGAATAATTCCCATCTCCCTATAGTTAAATAGCATTATCCTCAGCTCCTCACCCGCAAAAAGACTTCGCAGCTCCCCCTCACCTGCACTCGCAGCGGCCGGCAGGGACAACAGCTCCTGCCTGCCAACCCTGCCCACACGAAGCCGACCGCCGTCCGCCTCACTCACTCTACGCTTCGCAACCGCCCTTCGCCGCCTGCGCCCAGCACTTGGACCAGGCACAACTTCAGCATCCACAGCACGCGGCGAAGCCTCCTCCGCCGCCACATCCAAGGCCACAAAGTAATCCAAATCCTCATCTGACGACTCTTCAGTCCACTCAACCGAAGTCCCAGAGTCACCAAAATCAGAAAACTTAGACGCAGATTCATCTGATTCATTCCCATCATCCACGGTCGAAGCCGCCAAAAAATTAGCAGTAGCGGTTGCGTGCGCAGGCCCAAAATCTTGAACCTGCGCAGCAACCAAGGTTCAGCAACATATGCAAAATTCCCTAACTACCCACACCCACTAAGCCACCTGCGAAGACCCAGCCGTCGCGGGATCCTCCGCTGCCGGCTCCGCCGCCATCTTCACAGGATCCTCAGCCCTCGGCGCAGCAGTTGGCGACGAGCCACCGCCGGCCGCAGTGGCTGCGGGGGCATCAGGGGCGCCTTCGACGGTTTCTGGGGGCGGCGCCGGGGCGGCCTCAGACACGGCCGCCACCGGGTTCGACTCCAAATCAGGTTGCGCGCTGTTCAAAGCCCCGAAGTCCTCCACCTTCTCGTTACGCGCCGCCTGAGACACAACACACAGATTCAGCAAACCCACACATAACCCACATTCAACAACACCAAACAAAAGTCAAACATTACCTGACCCCTCGCCGTCTCGGACCGCTCCCTGACCACCTCCCGACCGTGAGGGCCCCACATCCGGTCGAAGAGGGCTCCCGCGGACTCCTTCACCACAGGGTCCTCAACCTTGTAAATATCGCGCTCAAAATCCTCATCAGCTTGGTCGAAGACCTCATAGTGTCGGCACCCTTCGCGGGACATCGCGTTCATCGCCCCTTCGCAGGTGACCAGGGAGGCATAGGACATAAACCCCTCCACGATGGCGGGGAGCGCCAGCAACTCCTCCTGCAGCCACTCGAGGCAGCGAAGTCCGGGCTCTCGGTCTGGCACTTCGAAGTCAGCAGTCCGCGCGCCCAGCTCGTGGTATGAGTCCATAAGCTATTTGCGTGTCTGCTCTGCCTCTGAGCGCGTCGAAGCCTCGGCCCTCTCCACACAGGTCTGCAGAGCGTTGAACCGCTCCTCCAATTCCTCGGTGCGCTGTCTGGCAAGACTGCCCTCCGCCCGCGCCAAATTGGCCTCCGCCTGCGCAGACTGCGCCTTGGCGATGGCCTCATTAGCCTCCTTCCTCTCCTCCGCCAGTTGGCGCCGGAGGTCAGTCCTCTCACCCTCCAGCGCGGCCACCTTATCCGCCAACTTGCGGCACTTGCTGTCGGCGGCCGACTTTTCCCGGACGGCGTCAGCATGTTGCGCCCGAAGTCTCTCGACTTCGGCAGACACAACTGCCGTAAGGGCCCCCGACGCCGCGCGGTCTGCGAAGTCAGCCGTCTACAAGACACACATAAGACCACAGCCCCAACGAAGCTGGTAAAAACCGAAGTCTAGCTCAACTTACCTGACTTAATGCCTCCTTCAGCCGGCGGGACACAGCGCCTGCCTCGTCCCTGACGGCAGTGAGTGCCGGAATCTCACCACCGGCACTAAGAGCACTACCCTTCGCCTTAGGCACCACGGCAGCCGCCGCGGTCGCCGCGGCGGGCGGAACAACAAGTTAGCCTTCGCCCGACCCTGCAACGTATCAACAGATTAAAAAAACAAAAAAAACTCTCGAGCTAACGACTTACCAACAAGATAATCATCCACGCTAATATCGGTGGCGAAGTCGGCAACGCGCTTGCCCGGTGGAGGCAACTCTCGGGCCTTCACGGTTCCCGCCGAGACAGACTTGGTACCACCGGCGGCGGCCGCCTTCACAGCCTCCGGCACCCTGCTGGACCTAGGGGCGGCCGACTTCGCCGCCAGCGTCGGCTGGCTTCCGCCAGGGGCAGCAGCCTTCACAGTCCCCCGCGACCTCTTCGGCCTGGCCTCATGCAGCCTGACGACCTCCTGGCGCTTCTGCGCAGCTCCCTGACGATCCTTGTCCATCACTGCCGACACAACAGCAGTAATATTCCGCCCGTAAGGAAACACTCTCCAATCACGAACCATGCGAGATGTAAAAAAGTCTTCGCCGGCCGCGCGGGGGATAGGAACATTCTTAGGCCACCAACCCCCGGTAACCCTCAGCATCCGCGCCGAAGACTCCCGAAGCTCGGGCGAAGACATCCTTCCCCCTGGGGCCACGCATGTCCTCATCAATTCCCTAGCAAAACCATCGGAAACCCTCAGTCCTCCCATAGCAATACCTAGCTTCCTCTTCTTAGAGGACGGGGCGACCGCCGGCGTAGGGTCGTCTCCAGTCTCTGCCGCCGGCTTCTTCTCGCGACGATCCACATCATCTTGCCCGGGATAACCGCCATACGGCAGACGGTTCAACTCGAAGACCCTGTTCAAACGGTCATTAGACCCGCGTATATCCCAGCTACGCTGGCCCTCTGTCTTCGGCACGTACCGACCAACGATCCGCACCGCCCCATCCTCCGCCTCACGCACAAAGGCGGCCAGATTGCGGCTATGCAGATCCAGTGCGAAGGCGGGACTTCGCACCAGCATCCCACCACGGGAAGGCATTTGGCGAGGGCATACTTCGCCTAGCGCCCAGCCATGCGCCAAAGGCCACACCCCATAAGCCACAAACTCCTCGACCAAATCGCGCCCGCTGCTCAGGCCGGCCGCGCACCGAAGGGCCCCTTCGTTTGCATCCTCCTCCGCCACTGCAAACTGCGGGTATGCTGAGTAATAATGCGAGCACATCTCGGCCACAGGGAGCCCCGGATGGTCTTTGACTGTGCCCTCCGCAACGTAGAACCAAAACTCATGCCAGTTGCCCCATTTATTGCGGGCACAAGGAACCAACTCAACTACCTCCATCGAGGTCTTGCCGGTCTTCAGCGTAAATGTACAGGATCCAAACTGAGCAACCTTATTTCCGATCATCCTTTTCTGCGAGTGCAGGCAATAGTACTTCGCGAAGACTTCGACAGATGGCTGGCCGCCGTACAAAGTCGTCGCCCAGACATATTTCGACGGAGCCACCACGACATTCGGAGTCAGCTGGTGGATCTGGACGTTAAATCTACGCAGGACTTCTCCCACGAATCGGTGTGCAGGTAGGCGAAGACCAGCGGCAAAGAACGCCTCAAAGACAACCAACTCGCCTTCTAGCTCGGGGACCTCCTTCGTCCCCGGGACACGAGCGACTCCGCCGCCAAAGTAACCAAGCTGCTGCATATCTTGCACGCGGACCGAGGACATCCGCGACACCCCAAAATCCACTGTGTCGTCGGCGCGCAACTCCTCCGCCGCCACAGTGCTCAGCATCTCCTCAGACGACGCGTCGGCCGGCGGCGTAGCGGCAGCAGAAGAAGAAGAGGTCGGCATCGCTACATACCGTCGGCGGCGGCGGGCGGTCTGCTTCACACGGGCCAGATCTCCGGCGAACAAGAGCAAGGAGGGCAGACGAGCAGCAAGAGGTTTGAGAAAGCGGTTAGGGTTTTTGCGGAGCACGGAACGATAAAGTTCAAAACGCGCCGCCCCCCGTCCCCTTTTATACACAGGGCGCGGTGCTTTGGGAAACCCGCAATCCAACAGTATGGCGTCAATCAACGGTCATGTCAAAAACCCACGCGGAACCACTTCGAGCGAGGGCAGCGTCTCTGCCATCTAGCGACGTCTTCGGCACCAGGTGACTTAGTCGAACTGGTCCCTCGGAGGGCAAATGTTGGGGCGAAGGCGAACATGCCACCCTTCGCTCGAGGCCTTCGCCGGACTCGCTGCACCAACGGTAACAAGACAACGGGCAGACTTACCCTTCGTCTCATACGCCGCCGGACGAAGACCCGTGGCGAAGTCGTCTCATCCTGCGACCTCGTCCAGAGTGGAGGCCCGCGTGTGATCCGGCCCATTGTAACAGGCCCTGCGTGGCCGTTGCGCGTTACGGACCTAATTTGTAAAGGCCTCCCTGTAATTATGGTCTGTAACCCCGCTTTATGGGAATATTCCAGGGATAACCTAGGTGTCTGAGGGCACATGCGTCCTTAACACGGGACGTTGGGCACCCGGACACCTATAAATACCCCCGCACAGTGCCCTTGAGAGGCTAGATTAACAGAGCTATTTCCATCTCGTGCGAAAACCCTATTTACGTCACTTCACACCCCCGTTGGATCACCTTGCACCAGAGAGCAAGTTCCAACAACTATATAATAAGAGTTTTGTACAAAATAAATAAATAATTACATTATAAGGAGACAACGGTCCAGCAACCCAAAGTTGACTGGGAGACAACGACCTAGACCTCTCACGACACATCACATCATCCTCCATGCGCCTCATCCTGTGGTACCTGTTCTTAACCTGTGGGGGTGAGACAGCAAGAGTGAGCTCACATACGTTCATCGCTCAACAAGTTGTGGGGAATAATGTGCATGAACTCGCCAAAGGTGGGAGCTCACGTGAAGTGTAAGGCTTACCAAAGAGGATGGTTAGAGTTGAGCATTGCTTTTAGAGTTGGTCAAAATTTTATTAGCAATTACTAAGTATAAGTAAATACCAACCCAATTAAGTAGTAGAACAAAAGTAACAACCTCACCTGCGATGCAATGCATATGATAAATTGAATTTAGTTTCATAATTTAATCATGTGAGTGTCCGAGCTGCTCATGACCGTGAGCACGGCTAGTATACCAGTTTTACACTCTGCAGAGGTTGCGCATCTTTACCCACAAGTTATGTTACCCATCTGCCAAGGGACGGCCAATCCCATACACCTCTACCGAGGAGGCGAGGTAGGGTAACACTACGAGGCCTTTACAAAGTTCCACTAGCTTCAGAAAACCCGCTACAGTTTATAGGAAACTCCAATGCAGGAATCCCTCGCATGACCGCCATCGCAGCAAAATCATCCCAAGGGCCTCCCTACACTGACCACTCCCCTACTGCCCTTGCCCCTTTCGGGTAAGGTAGTCATCCACTAGCTTTCCTAATTAATCAGCCAAGGGCGTCCATAAACCCTTGTGGTAGCACTGTTTTCCCGAGTGGTTCTCCATGTTCCAATTAACATAATGATCTTAACATGAACAATAAATAACAACTGATAACAAAAGTATAATCATGAATAGTGAAATCTTCATACCCAAAACCACATAAAGCAATAGCAGGTACTACCCAAAAAGTTTAGTGGAGTCAAGGTATAAAGATAATCAAACTAGGGTAACATGTTGGGTCCCATCAAAATTAACCTATGCAGTTCATTATGATTAATCAGAACATGACTAGGTAAAAAGAAGTGATCAAGGGCACAACTTGCCTTCAATGAGCTCCTGCTCAGCTATCTCTACTTGATGAACCCCAGAATTCTCTGTAGCTTGCTCGTCTACTCGCATCAATACAATACATACATAGTATAGCATAAATTAACATCACACCAAACATGTAACTAAAATACACAATAATAATCTAGACATTAAAATGAGATCATAGGAACTGGAATTATTAATTTTGGAGTTACAGATTTTAAGTTATGGATTTCCAAAGATTTTATGCATTTAATATAGGGTTAAGTGAGAAATAAATTTTAATGTGTATTTCATGTAAAAACAGTGGTACTATTTGATAGAGAATAATATTACAAAATTATAGGAACTGGAATGGGCCAATTTGGAGTTCATATGCATTTTCTATGAATTAAACAAGTTTCTGCAATTAATTTAATATCAAAAATCTATTTCTAAATCCTTTTCTCTGGTTTTTTTCTGTTCTCTGGACTAGGCCACAAATATAGAGAAGTGCAGGGGGCTAAACCAAAGTTTTCCCATGACTCAGTCTAACCCGAGACGTACCGTGGGTTTATTTTATAAAAACAGAGGGTTTCTTTAAGAAAGTCGTCTGGCCGAAGGGGTATCGCGCGATAACGGCCGTTGGATCTCGCGCGGGCTGTGCAGATTAGATCCCACCGCGCCTGAGACAACAGGCAATGTGAACCGCACGATTCACGCTCTACGCTCCAGATTCAAAACCCTAAAATGAACTCTCATCTGTCCGATCTATATTGGACGGCTCTCATCTCCCCAACCTGAATCGATGCGCCCGGAGTAATCTGATCCGCCGAACGGTCATCCAACGGCTAGGAGTATACGCCCCCAAACCAACACGAGTTGCGGCGGCGCCGCCCAGAGATGCGGCCGCGCTCCTCACCGGTGGTAGCTCTCCGATGATCTGAGGCCCAATTCTAGTGTATAGCTAGCGCAACGCAAATAGGGGAACTTAGCGGACCGATTGACGCATTCCATACCGTGGGTCGAAGCTCCGCTGTTGATGGTCACGGTGAAGCAACAACACGGCGGAAATCCCAAGTCCGACGAGGAATTCCGCAACCCCGATGGTACTTTCTCCTCCGCAGGCGCCGCGTATACTTCCGCCGCCCCGAGACGGTTGTCCCGCACCACTCAATTGGCTCCTAACGACAGTGAGGAAGCAAACCGACGACGACGGCCGCCGGCTGTGGCGTAACTCTCGGTGAGGGTTTCGGGACGGCTCAGGTAGTTGTGAGTGCAAGGGGGATCACATAGGAGACGAGGCTTGCTTTTATCGCCCGGGCGTACAAGATCTGCGACGTGGTCCAGCTTCTCCGAGGAAAAGGGGCGAGGCCCACCGTAAGACCCGCCGCGCCGGTCGCGCGGTCTGTTGAAGACGACGAGCACGCGCGCTGACAGGTGGGGCCGCGTTGTCTGTGGCTGCAGATCCGAGCGCACGCGGAAGCTGGAATGGGCCGAGTCATAGGAAAACGGCCCAGCGCGCGGGTTTTGCGATTTTCCTGGTGGGCCGAAATGAAGAATAGTGGCCCAGCTGGCTTTTCCTTCTCTTTTTCTTTTATGTGTCTCTTTTTCCTTTCATTTTTAAATTTCCAATTGAATTCAAATATGAATGTGAACTTTGTACATAAGTCAAATATACAAAATAAACATACTAGTATTGTAGTATTTTATTGATCCATATATTTTGTTTTGTATAGTATTCATTATCTCCAATTTTCCCCAATTTGCACTTTTAGGATTAAATCCAATTCTCTTCTCATTATTATGTTTCCATGTTATTCTTGTTATATTTTTTTGTCACAAAATGCACACCAAATAAAGTCCAGCATGATGCACATGTTATTTTTGTGTTCTTGGTTCTGTTTATCCACTTTTAACTAGTGTTAATCACATGTAATGAATAGTAGAGACCACAACTATTGGGATTATCTCTATCCTTTCTTATTACACTTTTGAGTATTACAGCTGTCCTGTGGTGCACCGGACAAGTCCTGTAGACTGTCCGGTGTGCCACCCACGCGTGCACTGCTCCTCTACGCGCGCAGGCGCGCATTTAATGCGTTGCAGTCGACCGTTGCGCGCGAAGTGGCCGTTGCTCGGCTGGCTCACCGGATAGTCCGGTGAATTTTAGCGGAGCGGATTCCCGAAGCTGGCGAGTTCAGAGTCGCTCTCCCCTGGGGCACCGGACACTGTCCGGTGGTGCACCGGACAGTCCGGTGAATTATAGCGAAGCGCCTCTGACAATTCCCGAAGGTGAAGTGTTCAGCTTGGTGTCCCCTGGTGCACCGGACAGTCCGGTGCGCCAGACCAGGGCACATTTCGGTTATCCCTTGCTCTCTTTGTTGAACCCTTTTTATTGGCTTTTTGTGAACCTTTGGCACCTGTAGAACTTATAGACTAGAGCAAACTAGTTAGTCCAATTATTTGTGTTGGGCAATTCAACCACCAAAATCAATTGGAGAATAGGTGTAAGCCTAATTCCCTTTCACTAATCATCAAGCGTTTCAAGACCGCGCTAAAAGGATGCAAGGAGTATCCCAACAAGAGCAAAGCAAAGGGAAAGCGCTCCTGTTTTAAATACGGTAAGACTGGTAATTTTATAGCACAATGCCCCGATAATAACAATGACCAGGAACAAGAAAAGCATGGGAAGAGGGAGAAGAAGAAGGCCTACAAGAAGGCGAAGGGCGAGGCGCACCTTGGCAAAGAATGGGATTCGAACTGCTCTTCTTCCGACTCCGACGACGAAGGACTTACTGCCTCAGCCTTCAACAAGTCCTCTCTCTTCCCCAACGAACGCCACACTTGCCTCATGGCAAAGGAGAAAAAGGTAAGCGTTCGAGAAACCCCTAAGTATACTACTTCAAGCGATGGTGATTCTAGTGATGATGAAGTAGATTATACCGATTTATTTAAGGGTTTAGATAGAGCAAAAGTAGATAAAATTAATGAGTTGATTGATGCTCTAAATGAAAAAGATAGATTGCTAGAGAAGCAAGAGGACATTTTATATGAAGAACATGGCAAATTTGTTAGTGTACAAAAGTCTCTTGTTTTAGAAACTAAAAGAAATGAAATGTTATCCTCTGAATTGTCTATGTGCCATGAATCAATCTCTAGTTTAAAGATTTTAAATGATGATTTAAATGCTAAACTAGAGAAAGCTAATACTGCTAGATCTTGTGTAGAACATGTAGTTATTTGCAATAGATGCAAGGATTTTGATATTGATGCTTGCGATAAACATCTTGCGTCTATTACCAAATTGAATGATGAGGTGGCAAGTCTTAATGCTCAACTTAAGACTTGCAAGATTGATTTTGATAAGTTAAAATTTGCTAGGGATGCCTACACCGTTGGTAGACACCCCTCAATTAAGGATGGACTTGGCTTTCAAAAGGAAGCCAAGAACTTAACAAGCCAAAGGGCTCCCATTCCCAACAAGGAGAAAGGAAAGGCCCCTATGGCTAGTAGCATTCAAAGAAATCATGCTTTTATTTATGATAGAAAATGTTCTAGGAATGTGCATTATAATAGGAGTTATGTTGATTATAATGATTCACATGCTATGCTTGCCTCTAGCTCTACTTTTGTGCATGGTAAGCCTAGGAAAAGTAATGTTGTGCATCATGTGCCTAGGAGAGTATGTAATGAACCTTCTACTATTTACCATGCTTGCAATACCTCTTTTGCTATCTTTTGTAAGAAGGAAAAAGTAGTTGCTAGGAAGTTGGGATCCAAATGCAAGGGAGATAAGACTTGTATTTGGGTTCCAAAGGCTATTGTGACTAACCTTGTAGGACCCAACAAGAGTTGGGTACCTAAAACCCAAGTGTAAATTGCCTTGCAGGTTTATGCATCCGAGGGGTCAAGCTGGATTATCGACAGCGGATGCAAAAAACAACATGATGGGGGAGAAGAAGATGTTCACCTCCTACGTCAAGAACAAGGATTCCCAGGATACGATTATTTTTGGAGATGGGAACCAAGGCAAGGTTAAAGGTTTGGGAAAGATAGCCATCACAAGCGAACACTCCATTTCAAATGTATTCTTAGTAGAGTCATTAGGGTATAATCTCTTGTCTGTAAGTCAATTGTGCCACATGGGCTACAATTGTTTGTTTACAAATGTTGATATTTCTGTCTTTAGAAGGAGTGATGGTTCATTAGCGTTTAAGGGTGTATTAGACGGCAAACTCTACTTAGTTGATTTTTCGAAAGAGGAGGCCGATCTAGATGCATGCTTAATAGCTAAGACTAGCATGTGCTGGCTGTGGCATCGCCGTCTAGCACATGTTGGGATGAAGAACCTTCATAAACTTCTAAAGGGAGAATATGTGTTAGGACTAACCAATGTCTGCTTCGAAAAAAATAGACCTTGTGCAGCTTGTCAAGCAGGGAAACAGGTGGGAAGCACTCATCACAGCAAGGATTCGTTCAGGCCCACCGAGCCGTTGGGCCGGCCCGACATGATTTATCCCTGGGTGTGTCGTGCTTGAGCATGTCCCTGGACACGTGGGCCAGCACGATCTGGTCCAGAGCTTCAACGGGTCATGCCTGGCCCGACACTATTCGTATCGGGCTAAAGCGGGTTCGGACCGGGTCCATATCGGGTGGCCCGTTTTGACATCTATACCATACATTGTACTAGTGTTGTGTTCTTTTTCCTACCACTGCAATAGCAATAAAAAATACTACTAAAACATGATTATGCTCAGTCTCTATCGTCATCAGGCTCTCGAGTTGTTCTGCTTGTGCAGAGAACAGCATACATAACCACAATGCATGATTAGTAACGTAGGCATTATGATGATAGTAAAGTCATTTCGGCCTCCTTCGCAATGGAGGAAAAACAAAGGAATTTTAGAAGCTCCTACGAAATTCTTTGGAGCAAAGTATTGAATCCTATCAATTACCGTATAGAATGGTATCCTCCATAGTAATTTTGGAAGAAAAATAAGTATATGGTCTAATCTCATGTTTTCTTTTCTTTGTGTCTTGTATTCTTATACGTATGATCAAAACATGTTTTGTGACTTTCTTGTAGTATAAATTCATACAGAATTTCAATGGCATGATCATTCTAACCTTCTGCTTTTCCTATTCCTACGTTTTGATAATCCTATGTTCCAAAGGAGTCATTCAACTTGAGAAAATATTAACTAAAACGAGTGATGCAATCATTGTACCGCCCTGTCAAACGTGGCTACCACTGAGAGATGAGCGATACACATGTTGTATTGGTTATTGAGCGTCTTTGGACCTGTTTTGAAGCATCACGGTTCTAAGAATTGAGTTACTAACTTCAACTTCTAGAAACAATTGTTTATGAAAAAAAATGTGTGTGTGTTTGCAACCTAGTTTCTAGCTTTTTCGATATATAGAGACAAGTTTACTCTTACTCTATTTTAAAAGCAATTGATTCAAGTATTCATAACATTTCTCTTTGTTGCCAATTCGGAATTGGATGGAGAAAGGGGATCCAATGCACCTCCAATATTAGATAAAGACTTTGTACATAGTGACACAAATGTTCCTAGCATGTTGTTTACATCCATTGTCTGTTCTCATAGTGACACGGGATGTTCAAGAATGGACAGATACAACTGCTGGTGACACCCAACTTAGAAAGAACAAGAAAACTTGGTCCATCTAAACGAAAATGGGAAACAAATTCAATGATGAATCCAAAAAAGAAGAAGAGATTAGGAGTGACGATAGCTTAACTGGCCCTGGTGGAGGTGGTGATGGCGAAGATGATGATGGTAGTCATGACGATAGTGGAGGTGATGGAACATGGTGCTAGAGGTAGTGGTGGTGGATGGAGCGATAACGGAGGGTACGATGGTATGGGGGTTGGAGAATTTTTGGAAAGATTAAGTTTAGCCATGCCACACAAGATTTAGGTCATGCAGCACCTCAATCACAATGAGAGACGAGAAACAATCGACGTCGATCGGTTTTGCTTCCTATTGATGATGGTAGCCACAACTCTGCTAACTACAGTTATAAGTATCCGACTCCACGCTTTGACCGCGCCAACAACACTTACGCGTGACCAGCATCTCCAGGTGAAGTACCACCATCAGTCATGTATGGGTTAGGACAACCACCTCCACCCTCATGCATATATGCATCCACCACCATTTGAGGACATATTGACAATCATTTTATGGTATCACAAACATAGATCTATATGCTTCTGCGGCCATGCAGGTGTGTTAGTTCTGTTTTGTGCTTATTTATTTATTTCTCATTCATGTTACCTCAATAACTTTATTTCACATCTTTGTATAGATTATTAATAAAAATGGGCTCATACCCGGATGCTTTAGTTGTGTCTGAACATTATGACTCGAGCAAAATATGTGACCCGCACCGAGAGCTTTATCCTTTGATTTGTGTGAACCTATGTTAAGAAAATCCTTTATATCAACTTGTATATCACTATTGTGAAGTTCTATTGCTTTGTGTTGCATTCAGTTTGTACTTTCGATTTGCATATGGATGTTATATATGATTTTCGTGAACAAATTATGTGTGAAATTATTAGTATTCCTTGTAAAGCGTGAATCGAACAAATTACAAAGAAATTCTATTAGAAATTTTAATTTTTTTCAAACTTAGGGGTGTTTGGGAACATAGTTCTTTGCAGTATTGGAACGATATTGTGGTATTTGAGAATATCATGATATATTATACATAAAGATGTTTGAGAATGTAGGTAAAATCTATGCATTCAAAACCAAAGTATTATCAATACTGCAGTTGTTTCAAAGTACTGTAAACTTTGCTCTCGACCAAAGTTTTTCTATGTAAATGAGCGCACGCTCGGGCAACCGACGAAGGAAGCTTCTCCTCTACTTAGGGGTGTTAATGGATCGCGATCCAAATGTTTCTTCACAATTTGATATGGCCTTAAATTAATTTTAGTTCAGAAATAAATAGAAATATAGTTTTATTGTAATTCGAACCGATTCTTAAATTTTATAGTCTAAAATCTAGAGCCTATTGTCACCCTCGTGCATACTAAAATGTGATGTTTCTAGAGAGGCGAGATCCCTAGAGGCTGCAAGTTTTTCATCTTGCAAGCATTCATCGTAAAGGCCTCCAGCACTCCAGCTGCACCGAAAAGCACTAGTGGCCGACGGGTGTCGCGCGTCGCCATGCTCGTGGATTAGGACAAGAGGGGCACTATTTTGTTCTTGTCTTTCGATTTATGAAAACTGGATTGTTATATTTTGAATGAAAAATGATGCAAAATATACTGTTTCTAAACACCTTTATGTATTTAAAATTGTAAACTGTACTCCGTGGTATTTGGAATGTTGTGGTTTTGAGAAAGTGTGTTCCCATTTCCCAACCCCCCCCCCCCCCCCCCCCCCCCCCAAAAAAAACAGTATTCTCAGGTGGTTCAACAACGATAACCGCTCGGTAATCGCAATTTCTCAGCCAAGATTACCAAATTTCTTTTTTCCCAATTTGAAATAAAAACAACAGTTCACGAAATTCGAAAAACAGTGAATTTCGAGCGGTTAGACTCCAAAGCGAGATCCCATAGGACCATGCCTGTTGGCTATGCATCTAAGTTCAAGCGTATGCAAAGTCTATTAAATGACAATAGTTTATTTGTTATTTGGCAACATTATTTTTCCTTAATCCAGCACGTCAACGTCTGTAACATTCATTAACTAGCCAATTCTGGTAACCAATGATAGAATTGCTTCAAATAAAAGAGATCACAGAAAAAATAACGATTGATTTTCTAAATGAAGGAAAAGGTTTCGACTTCGTAACTCTGTTCTATGAGCAACGAGAGGTGAGCAAACCAGAGTGATCATAAAGGTATATATATATCAAATGGCATTGCACACCCTTAGGATCTAAGGTAAAATAAAAGGCATGAAAAAACTGCACAATGCTCTGCATCGCCTTGAGACTTTCATAGTAATCTACCTGTCAATAAGCCGATGTGTGCACAACCACCAAGTACAATGCAAGTCGCTCGTAGCCCTCACGGTCCCGCATGGCCAACAACAGGAAAAAAAAACACTAAGCATGCAGGCATCACAGCCCCGTAGCCCAGTGGTATACCTAAGTCACCATTACATTAGGGAAGAAGGAAGAGCCTTCTTCCGTTTTCCTCAAGCGAGGATACATTTGACATCCTTAGTGTGACAGCATGGAGAGAAGCATAGACATAACTTTTCGCCAGGACTGCTAGAACTGACATGATTGACTACCCTCTGAAGCAATCAGGTACCTGCATTACCGGAGGGCAGGCATTAGTATTTCTATGATTAGTAAAACAAAACCAGGTCACGAGATGAAGCTAGGGAACTGTGTTTCAAGTTGTCCGATTAGTAGTTCCTATCAAGAAAACGGTGATATCTAACCAAAAACAATGAACAAGGCAGGCAGTATCACACCTTCTAGAGACCTTAACTAGCTTATGCCAACAGGTATGTGCAGCCATATATCTCACGGAAGAAACTCATTCACTAAATGTTATGCCCTGACAAAGCTGTGCTGAAACACTTGATGTCAAAAGAGTCCCTCTAAAGCCTTCCTCAACCTGCAGTATATCACCCTTCTGCTCTGAAATCTCATCTGAAACACAAACGAAAAACAATTAGAACCATCAACAACATCATTTGTCTTTCACAAATTATTTGGCACATCATATTTGCTACTGCACCTGCTATGTCACGGTTCTCAAAGATTTCAGAGTCTCTGACCCAAAGAACATCCCCAGGAAAGATACTCTTGTCGGCAAGAGTAGCCAAGTCACCTTCAATCTCAACATTTCCTTTGTGAAGCTTCTGATTCTCCTTAACGATCTAAATGTAGCAAGACCACAGGTAAACTATTTGAGTGAAATAGGCCAAAGCAAACAAGCATAATAAAGATAATAAAAAGAAAAAAAATCCATAGCAAGATGGGTAGGGCAGACCCAGTGCCGGATTCCCACACGAGACCTTATTCGGTTATTTCCATTATACATGGATTGGATGGGATCGGAAAAAATTTAGAAGAACTTTGACTTGTTTGGGATTTAAACCCAACCAATCTCACTCAATCCACATGTATTGAGAGCTAACCGAACAAGCCCTGAATGGGTGTCTGGGAAAGAGATAAACCGAGGCAAGCCTCCCCCCACAAATGCGGAGAGGCTATTTCGAACCCGCGACCTGGAAACTCAATGAGACAGCTCTCACTGCTGCACCAGGCCTGCCGCCTGCCCTTCTTCCCATAGCAAGATGGATAAGCAAAAATGCCAGTAGATCCCTTTTTAAAATTGGAGAAAGAAACAAATATCTGAGCTGGCTTGTAGATTCAGTATCTATACCATACCCCTAAAGATTCCCATATCATGAGTTTCAACTGATAGACGGATGTGGAACCAGAGACTTTCAAACTGATTGAATTCCCAGAGCTTGTCCTCCTGGAACGCTTTGAAATCCGACGATCTGATACAGGAACATCTTTAGATGCTTCTTTGATAGACTTTGGTGGTGCTTTTCCACGGACAAAATAAACGTGGATATCTTCATTCTGGTAGTTGAGCTTCTGCACCAATGCACAGCTCTCTCTTTCTCCAACACATTCTTCACAAACCTATCATAAAAAATCATAGGTAGAGCTGAAAAGGAAAAATAGGGAAGTAACTTCTATAGTCTATACTCATTAGAAACAGCATTTCAGAGCCTGGGGGGCATTAAATTTGTAAAAGTCTGAACATTCAAGAAACACTACAGGCAGCATCAGTTTTTTGAAGCAGCAAAGAGCTAAAGACAAAAAATTCATCAGAAGTGCTTAATCCGAGTGCATAAGGCTCACACTTTCTTCGCTCCCAAAGTTCTTGTAGGTTGGGGTTCAGCCTCAACCACTTGGAAGTGAGGCCTCAAATGTTTGAGCTACGTGAGTTGTCAAAGCAGAGTCTAACAGTTTTTTTTCCTCTAAAGAGACATGTTGTTATGCCATTGCTAGCTTACACGATACTAGTAATTCTTTTCTGTTACATAAATGACCTCACAAAATTCCTTCCATTACATAACTTGTGAAAGCACCACATGGTTTCACCTGTAATGTCAATTGCTCACAATACACCAGTATAGCATGTTTCTATTATATATCCAATAGAAAAATCTATTTTCTTGTTGCTTAGTTCTAATCACAAATGTAAGTCAATTTGATGGTGGACGAAGTCTCCAATATAAAGTCTTTGACTTGTAATATCTATAGAAATATAAGAGTAAATTGCATTATGGGTACCAAAATCTGTACAGTAGATGCAATCTAGTGACGGAACTTGAAAACGGTGCAAATATGCCACTTGATCTCATTTTCAAGGTGTGATTAGGTCATCAACTGAGCTCCAGGATGATCCACAGTGTTTTCAGGTCGCCTGATCGTTCTGACTGGGCGATCAGTCGATTAGTCGCGATTAGGCGACGATCAGGACGATTAGTCACCCCTGATCAACCCTAATCGTCCACCTCGTCGCCCTGCATATTTCTAGGACATATATATACATATATAACACTATATATAGATATATACCAATATAGTATAGAGTATAGACTATACTTAGAATAAACTCAATAAAGAGAATAGACTATATGACCAAGATGCTGCAGCAAGCCTGAAATGATCACCAATTCATCATTCACCAACAAGGCATCAGTATGAAAAGTTGAAAACAGCACCAGCAAGTCTATATGAAACTGTGAAACTGCAAGTCTACAACTTAGACTATCTCCAGCAGCTTACTCATACTCATACCCATATTCAAACTCCACTCTGCGAACAGTGCAGTCTACAATGCAGAACAGTGCTTATGGGTAAACTTTGGGTGAACGGCTGGAGTCGGCCTTACAAGACCATGACCAACAAGGCAACACCTATATGAGATCATCATCCAACAAGACTATCCTGAGTAATTATCCCTGTTGATCGACTGATAGCTCATCAGCCCGATTAATCGCTCCATATCACCGACTAATCGGACGATATGGACGATCAACTCACCTGATCGAATCGAACACCCTAATCGAGCCTAGAGTATCGATCAGCCCGACTAATTGCGACTAATCGCGATTAGTCAGACGATCTGAAAACAATTATCCACTCCATTTGGCATTAGACTGGACTGCCAGCATGGCAATAGATGTCCTACAGCTCATGTGCTTAACCATGAGCTTGCACATTTTGCAAAAAGAATTGACAAAACTTGCATCAAATGCAACACTGAAATCCTTGAGCTTGGTGTTGGATTTACCACCATTTACTTGCCCAATGAAACTAATCTTGAATGGACATGAAAAGGTGATCAACAGTCTCTTGGGCAAGCTCTGCTTTTGCCTCAAAGGGAGGGGGGCAAAGGTCATGCATCATGAAAACTTCAGATTCTAGGGTTAGTTTCATTTTCAATTCATATAAACTGAATGCACGTGTGTTTGATGATCGGGTTGCAAAATCTAAGTCCCCAGCTGGGTGACGAAAGGTTTGATGACTGGTGGGAAAGCGTTTCTGCTGCTGATTCAGCCCAAGCCTGAAAAGCCCTCAATTCCATATTTATTTTGGGGGCATGGACTCTTTGGAATCATAGAAATAGGTGTGTTTTTTATGGAATGGCTCCAAATATAGCTCATGCTAGTGAGGAGTTGTACCTGTGGAGATCGGCTGGGGCTAAGGGCCTAGCAGCAAGAGGTGGTTTCACTCTAGGTTGCGGTCGTGACCGTGTTGATTTCTCGTCAGGCGTGTGTGTTTGTAGCTCATTAGGCTGGCGGTTAAGTGTTCGTTTGTAAGGGTTCTTACCCCCTTTTTTCTTCTTAATATAATGATACACAGCGTGTTTGAGAAAAAAACTGAATGCACCCACCCCGCAAACTTTGGTGCCTACAGCACATTTTGCTTGAAATATGATCAAATAGAAATAATGGAGCATTAGGAAACTATTTTCCATGACTAATCCAGTAGCATCAACTTATATTGTCAATCAATAAGGGTTTTAGATATTCATGGCCAATTTTTGAAAGCTTTGACCAACAACATACTAAATGAACTTATATTGTGATCAAAAGTATTATATATGGCACTGCCAATTACATTCTTACTTTAACTAGCAATACATAGAAGGCCATCTAATGTTTATATGATACAACTATTAGGTCTTTCTAACATATTATCATTTCTTGAGCAGTTACTCAATACATGGTAACTAGTTAGTTGCTCGTACGTTGCTACGGTTTCTATATATCATATAGGTAGACCTTGCTTAAATGGGATATTTATTCAAACACGATCCAAACCCATAGATTCCCAGATCGTGCCAAAGGGAGAATCGTGGACCAGAACAGGGCCAGCACACGCACCGATAGTTGGCGCGTCTTAGGATCGAGCCAAACCAATGCCGAGCTAGGCGTGCGGCGGTGTCGTCCATGTCGGTGCGGCGAATCCGGCGATGCGCCTCACACGGATCTGAACGTGCGGCGGCTCGCCCCTAGGGTCAAATCACGTGGATTCAGTTGCACCTTGAGGTGCACCTAGGATTTCGCCCTAGCAGCACCGAACGGTGATGTAGCGAGGAGAGAGGCGGAGATGACGGGCGGTGAGGTATGTGGTGTGGGATGAGACAAGATGAAGTTTTTTCACTTGTTTTTTCCACGCTCACAAGATTAGGGACCGTGAGGGAGGAGGTACTGGACTATAGATGGTCAAATGAGGCGTGCCTAGTGGGCCGGCCCAAGGCACGGCCCACTTAATAGTGTTGCAGCCCAAAGTGAGCCCATGCCTAGGCCGCCTTCTTGGCACGCAATGCCGACCCGAACCGGCACGATTACATTTTTTTCAAATTATTAGTATATATATTTACAATATCAATCCTTTATATAGCACAAATGAACATGAGTCGCAATAGTTAGAAGTTGAGAGCTTGTTCCCTCCTCCCTAAAGGACCAGGGTTCGAGCGCTGCCCTCAGCGCACTCATTTTTGCGCCGGATTTCGCTGGATGCGCGAGTGAGATTTATTTCACTAGGCACGTGGGAGCCAGACAATGCACGACAAAATTCACTTTAAATACATGGTAATCTGTGGGAACCACTAATGCTAGAGTTCAGTGATACCACTAGAACAGTAGCTTACCTCAGGATCAGTTCTGACATAGGGCTCTCTGGCCCCAAAATCGTCATTTGCACCATAAAGAGACTGGTCCAAATTTCCATCCGTAATCGGCATTGCTTCAGAGGAACCGTGCACTTTATCTTGAGCGTCCTTGCTAAAAGCGATTTCAGCAGATATACCTTTTCCAGGCGTCGCACTCCACTCCTCAGAGAATAACTTCCAATCATACTCTGGGATGATTGTTAAACCATCGTTCTGAAAACGAAGAAAGATTATTAACTAAGAAATTATCTTGCTTGATAACTCATCACCAAACAAAACCTCCAATTAACTACACAATTAGATAATGCAAAACGCTTAATGCAATGCAGCATGAGCCTCAGTGTTTCTAAGCTAATAGTTTATATACAAGATTTCCACTTAAAGATGAATCAAGCATTATTTAAAAAGCATCAGATATGGGTTTAAACCACCTAAAATTATTAAATCAATTAGATTACTGTTGGCAACTTTATGCATCGATTTAGCCCCCCCCCCAAAAAAAACACAACACAAAACACTTGGGATTGATTTGGTCAATCACCGGGAAAAAAATATTGTGACTGAGACAAGCAACATCATCATATTGACCTTTTCTGAATTCTGCATCCACCCCAGGCTCAAAATAGAAGGTTGATAAAAGAAACAGAAACATGATCATAATTCATATAGCAAGGTCATATATACCAGAGGTCAGAAGCATCTGCAAGTTGCAGCCAAAAGAGAAGCACAGTAAGGAAATGTTATAAGGAGCATGAACTTACATTTGATGTTTTCTGAGTGATGCTTCCGCGCTTACAAACAAGATCCAAAGGCTTTTGCAGCAATCTCGAATGCTGAAAATATAAGAAAAAACCTTATACAACTAGAACTAACGAAGGTAAGTAGTGCAGCTCATATAACACTCAACAGAACACATAGATCCTCCTATCAAGACAAAAATTAATTGAAAAAACATGTACCATGATTTCTTCTCTTCAGATGTAGATTACAAACGTCACTAATAAAAATCTCACAGATTGGGTATAGAAGTTCTAACAAGAGCCTTCTTTGAAATTATATAGGTTCTCATTTGTTCTTGGCAGAAATCTTTTCACTCAAACTCTCAAATTCAAATATCGGAGTTATGTTCTTTTGTTGCCTTTAAGGCTAAGAACCAGACACACATCAGCAAGTGAAACATATTCAAATATCAGAATTATGTTCTTTTATTGCCTTTTAGACTAAGAACCAGACCACATCAGCAAGTGAAACATATTGGTTTACCTTTTCACATATAAGTGAACTGACAACAGCTTCAAGACTTTGAGGTTCTGGTAGTGAAGAAATATTTTTTCCCGTCGTTGTAATATAAGCTCTCCACTCTGACAACCAAGATGAAGGAACCAAATAATATTTTTCACCAGGACGAAGTGCAAAGCTCTTCCCAGATATTAACTTTTCATGTTTGTATCGTTGCTCAAGTTTCACTGCTCTGTAAACCATAAACCATGTGTCAGAAAATGCATGTAACAGGTATTGTGCAATAAACTTGAGTGAAGAACCTAATATATGACATTGATTTTCTGACTATATATTATATTACCTAAGATTACCCTCAACAGAAGCAACATCAGACAATTCCTGACTACAGATTTTGCATGGTTGACAGTCTGATGGAAAAGTAACAACATCATCAACCTTCTCGCTGATGGTTTGATAGAGAAATAACCACAGGCTCTCTGGTACGGATACCCGCTTTGCTCCTGGAGCATGCTCCGGCAGGAGATACCCATGGCGACATCTTAAAGCACTCGTTGGTCCATTATCAGCATCAGAAAGGATACCAGCATTTTTTCTGCGGAGCCAATGAGTCAACCTAGGAGTAAGCAGCAAAAAATATCAGCGTGAACCAGAGGGTTATGGTTGGTAACGTAATGCAACAAGTGGGACAGCAAAGAGTAAAAAGAGGAGTGAAGTTGCTTAGGGGCCATTTGGATCCCTTTGTTTTGAAGGTATTAAGTTTAATGCAACCAGAGGGTTCTACAGAATGTGTCACCAAAAAGAGAATCAAGGGCTAGATAGTTTAATCCTAGGTACCCAAAAATATTAGCCTGCACAAATAACTAAACAGAACCAAGTTCTGAAAACAAGAGAAGGATGTGATTTGCATACCATGCCTTTGAGATGAAGTAAGAAGGACTATCTGAACAACTACCAGCAAGAGCTGCTTCTGCAAGGTTTTTAAATGATTCTTTGCGGTCACGGTAGACATCAGCAGATACTGCATTTTTCGCCCCATCTTTAAGACACACCATGCAAAAATCATCACCACTCAATGTTGGCCCCCCTCCATACTTGAATTATTGCAATAACAAGCAAAGAATAATATCCATCAATGCTATTGCATAAGCATTAGAAATGAGTACAAAAGATTATATATTGCGACTTATGACTACAGTACTATAACATGGTCCTGAATCCACAGGATTACCAAAAAAAAAACTAATTTAAGCAATGTGAGGCAAAAATCTATATAGTGCAAATCAGGAACTGCAGACTTTCTTACTTTTGAAAATAATTTCTGCCAAGCTGCAGCTGATAGACGCTTCATTGATGTGAGTTTAGACACTGGAACTTTTCCATGCTCACATTGAATTGGTCCATTGTCAATGGATCTGCAGAAACGAAATACAAATGTAAGAAACATCTAAAGGCCACATTCAATTGTTACATAAAAGCAATTAATCGTTGAGTGATGATGTGATTTTATTTGGTAGGGAGCCAGAGTACTACATGTGTGCATGTAAAGTTAAAATAAATAAACCTGCAAAGATTCAGTATCGAAGACTCAAAACTCATCTTCAATGTTGAGATTCAAAACAACACAAATGTCCTTGTCAAAACATGATGAACAGTCCCTGATTGGCTACTGATCTATTTTGTTTCTTAACATCTAGGTCAAATTTGAAACAGAATTGTTGCAGCTATACTTAAATTTATGTGCCAATCATCCGGTCCAACCATGAGGGATGCCGGTCTGCGAACACCCCCAAGAGCAAAAAAGTAATGTTCAGAATATCAATACCCAAGCCGAGGTTAAATTGAGCCCTACCACATGAGTGATGTGGCAACAAGACTTCCATCAATTCACCAGGATGGATGCAGAATTCAGAAAAGGTCAATATGATGGATGTATTTCAGAAATCCTTGTTCTTGAAACAAAAAGGCTTTGTGATGTGTTGTCTTCTTCGTGGTGTGCGCAAGGGAGAATGCAGCAGCAGCGAGGATTGGGGAAGAGAGCACAGGGCATACGGAGGACGATTACCGCCGGCCAGATTGCCGAAGGTAATCGCCCCAGAACAGGGAGACTTATTTTTTTCTCGAAAACGCGCAGGAGAACTGTGCCCCTTTATATATTAAGAAGATAGAATAAAAAGGTCTAAAATAGACCATACATCAGAAGGCCTCCTTATTGGGGCCAGAAGATAGCATACAAAAAAGTATTCATCGTATGAAAACCAACACACCACCCTAGGAAGCAGCTGGAGAGGCAGCCAGAGAACATAGGCCCTTCGCCCCAGCTGTTTCCCAAAGACTTCTCTCCTCATCTGCCAAAGCAAGGATAGAGATGAGGCATGGAGACAATCCATCGAAGACACATCTGTTCCGATGATTCCAAATAGTCCAAGCACCCAGGATGATAAGGGAGTCAAAACCTTTTCTGGTAAGACCTGAAACCACATCTGAAACTTCCTCCCACCAACATAGGAAGGAGGTGGCAGCCGGCTGGGGGAAGGGAGTGCAGCCCAAATTTCCAAAAAAGCTGATACCAAAAGATTCTCAAGAAGGAACAAGCCACCAGAAGATGATCTAGAGTTTCTTCAACTTGGTCACGTAGAAGACATTTCTCAGGGTGGTTTAGGCCTCTTTTAGCTAATCGATCGGTTGTCCAGCATCTATTATGGGCAGCAAGCCAAATGAAAAGGCGACACTTTAGTGGAGCCCAAGTTTTCCAAACCCTTGTGTAGTGCCCAAAAGAAACTGAACCCAGCCCATTATAAGCAGATTTTGCAGAGTACTTTCCATCTGGAGCAATACTGAATATATGTTTGTCTTCAATTCCAGGCTGCAGCTCAATGGCTGAAAACATCTCCCATAGCTGAAGGTAATCAATCAGCACACCGAGAGCCCCTTTTATGTCAGCAATCCAGTTCCTGTTAGTCAAGGCTTCACACACAGTCCTGCTGTTCACAATCCGCTTAGGAATTGTACCAAGGAATCTAGGAGCCAGGTCTGCAATTCTTCTACCGTGTAACCATTTGTCTTTCCAGAATTTGGTATTGACCCCACCTCCAACTTCAGTGAGCACAACCTCATTAAAGAAGGATGTGGTCTTTTTTGGAATTTTAATTGGGAGACCAAACCAGGGCCTGGGAGAAATTTGCTGTTTTGCCACTCTCAAATTTGGCTGCCTGTTATTATGCCATTCCGTGTCTATGACTGGTGGGACCGTCTGTGTCTATGATTTGTGGGTCCGATGGCATACTGGCGAAGCCCACAAATGATAATGGCAAAATTATCAATGGCTCGGGCCTGGAGGGATCGGTTTTAGACAGCCAGAGCCATCTCATCCGAAGGGCCCAGCAGAGCTCTGTTAAACTGGAGATACCCAGCCCTCCAAGCTGAAGGGGGCGGCAAACCTTTCCTCATGCCACAAGGAAGTGCCCGGCTGCCCGCCTTTCACCTCTTTTCGACCTCGCCAAAGAAAACATTTCCTTATTCTGTCAATGGCATCTAAGCCCCATTGTGGGATATCCACTGCCATTGCCATATAAACAGTAAGGGCATGCTGAACTTGGACTCTTCTCCCTGCCTTTGTCAATAAGTCTGCCTTCCAACTTGAAAGCTGGTCAGCAATTCTATCAATAAAAGGCTAGAACTGCTGTCTGGATAACTTGTGCAAGGAAAGAGGACGACCCAAATAACGACAAGGGAACGAAGATATTTCACAGGGCAGCAAGCCTTAGGCCTCCATCATGTCCTCCTCTGAGCATCTAATAGGAATAGCATTAGATTTATGGGCATTATTGTGCAGCCCAGAGGCATCCCCAAAAAACTGAAAAATGCCAAGAGTGATAGATAAATCTGTTCTTGCTGGGTGAACAAAAAGGGCTACATCATCAGCATATAAGGAGATCCGATGGAGCTTTCTCCTGTTGGATAACTGCTGGAGTAAACCCTCCTCCTCTGCCTTGGAAAACATACAGACTAGGCAATCCATGGCAAGAATAAACAATAAAGGAGATAGGGTATCCCATTGACGAAGCCCTATCTTGTGAATGATGTGCTTTACTGGGAATCCATTCAACATCACTTGAGTAGAGGAAGAGGCCAACAAACCACATATAATATCCCTCCAAATCTGCCCAAAACCTAGCTGCTTCATTACTTCAACTAAAAAAAGCCATGAAACAGAGTCGAATGCCTTAGTAATATCCAATTTGAAGAGCAAAGTAGCCTTATTCTGCTGGTGAAGCAATCTTGAAGTTTGTTGTACGAACATAAAATTGTCTTGGATGAAACCCAGTGTGTGTCCACTTTGCGACCAAGAAGAGGAAACAATACAACATCTTCTCATCTCTTGCGTCTTTGCAAGACAGTTCTGGTACCTCTTGCTGCGCAGGTCTGGGTTGCCTAATCTTTCACCAGATAATGCTCTTTGCAGCCTTGATGACTGATGGAGCAGGGCGGTGGAGAAGATTCCCCGAGATCTCCAATCAGGCTTCAATTCTCTAGTTATTCTTGGCGCTTGGAGCCTTTGGCGTCATCGCAACGACTGTGTGTTCAATGGGAGGTCGCCGAGCCTAGCGAGTGCTCTCACCCTCGCTGGTGATGAGCTTAGGATGTGGTGTCGTGTCGGGGCTAAAGGGTTGAACTTGCTTTCAACTCTTGTGTTTATGCTTGACACAGGGATAGCCCTGTGTCTTGTTCAGAGTGGTTGTGTGTGGTGGCTGGGTTGTGTCTTGTGTGTCTTGTTGTGTCGTGTGTGTGTTGTGTTGTGATGTACCTTCTTCTATCTATTAATGGAATGATACGCAGATCTCCTGCGTGTTCGAGAAAAAATCTACCTTTAATGAACGCACTCTGATTAGGAGAGACAATCTCATTAAGTCTTCTAGCCAACCTATTGGCTAGGATTTTTGTGATCAACTTAGCGAAGCTATGCACAAGGCTGATAGGCCTGAAGTCCTTCACCATTTCAGCCCCATCCTTCTTTGGAATCATGGTGATATAGGTTGAATTAAGGCGCCCAAAATTTTCAAATTTCCTGCCCCAAATAGCAGAGACTGCAGCCATCATATCAGCTTTTATAATAGGCCAACAAACTTTGTAAAAAGGCCCAGAGGCCTTATCTGCAGGAGGCTTTTGATGATATCCTCGACTTCTTGTTCAGAAAAGGGGGCATCAAGCTCAGACAGCTCAAAAGTAGGCAACCCAAGGGCTTCGAGAACAATCACCCTATCTCGAGCAACACATTTTCCAATGAGGTTGGTGAAAAGAGATCCACACAGGCAGCCTTTTCATCATGGCTGGTTAGGGTATGATCCCCATCCACCAGCTTGGACACAAAAATCTTCCTCTTGCAATGTCGAGCATGAAGGTGAAACAGTTTTGTATTAGCATCTCCCTCCTTTAGCCAGAAAATTCTAGATCTTAGCCTTGCCATGGTGCGCTGGAAAGAGGATAACAGTAAGGCTTGCTTTTTAAGTCGGTTTTTGAGCCATACCTCAGCCTGGTTGAGCACTCTAACATCCTGAGCCATTTCTAGCCTGTGGAGAACTTCCTTGGTCAAAGATAGCTGGGATCGCACATGACCAACCTTCTTTTCGCTCCAAGCTTGTAACCTTTTGGCAGTCTCTTTGAGCTTCCTTTCTACAGTTTTAAAACGGGCAAAGGACCGGCTCCACAGCATTCCACCCAGATTGCACAACATCCTGAAATCCTTCCAGCTTGGTCCAAAAGGACTCAAAGTGAAATCTTCTTTTTCCAGATTTATTATCCCTAAGCCCCAATAGCAAGGGGCAGTGGTCAGAATCCTGGGAAGCAGCACTCTGCAGTAAAACATTGGGGAAGAGCAATTCCCAGTCAACTGTGCAAAGAACACGATCTAGCTTGACTAGAACAGGTGCCTCTTGATGGTTGGACCGTTGGACTAAGTAAATTTTCTCTCATGCAAAGGAATTTCTTTAAGAGCAAGATCCTCAATCAGCCCTCTAAACCTTCCCATCATGGCACTATTCAGATTCGCATTGTTCTTATCAGAGGCCTTATAAATAAGGTTGAAATCTTTTATTCCTTCGGTAAAAACCCTAAATAAGCTACGGGTAAGCCTTTATACATACAGGCATCCCCTTTATTTCCTTACATAAAGAAAGCAATCGCACATCTAAGAAAACCCATTTATAGTATAGTATTAATCTGCTATCTCCCTGCTGCTATCCATATCTGAAGGCTGACAGCCTGTCACTGATATTGCAACCCAACAAAATTATCTATAACATTTCCCCCTTCCCCAATTCTGACCAAAAAGAACTTGTAAAAACTGTATCTCTATCACTAACAATAGAACAAGGGAGACCATGTAACCGGACAATGCTGTCAAAAAATGCTTGGAACACTGAGGCAGCCGTGTAAGGATGGCCCAACGGAATGAAATGGGCAAATTTAGAAAATCTGTCAACAAATATCACTGATTTACCACCCACTTCCGGAAATCCCTCAACAAAGTCCATAGAAATATCACTCCAAACCTCAGAAGGCACTGGAAGAGGCTGCAACAACCCAGCTGGATGTAAGTGCTCGGATTTGTTTCTTTGACATATGCTGCAACCTCGGACAAATTCCTTAATTCAGACAACCGCGTGTGAATTATAAAATGAAACTCGACACCGATGTAAGGTCTTTTGGACACCCTCATGGCCACTGTCATGAGCGTCTGCCAAAAGAGTAGCCCATAATTCCAAAGCATCAGGAATGAAAATCTTCCCTTTAAACAACAGCAAGCCATCTACCTCTGTCCAACCAGCCCGCATGGTACCATTAGCCAACTTAGTACGTATTTCAGCTGCCTGTGTATCAGTAGCCAGTTCTGCTCGTAATTTGTCAAATAACTGAAACGTCGGCAGAGTCAAACTGAATACCGAAGCAAGTTCCTCCCTTCTGGACAAGGCATCTGCAGCACCGTTTAGCTTTCCCGGCTTGTACTCAACCACCAGATCATATCCGAATAACTTACTGACCCATGTATGTTGTGGAATAGTTGAAAGCCGTTGATCAAGGATGAATTTTAAACTGTAATGATCAGTCCGTACTGTAAATGGCCGACCCCATAAATAGGGTCTCCAATTGCAACTGCCTTGACAAGACCAATAAGTTCTCTCTCATATGCTGGCAATTTCTGATGATGTGGTGCTACTGCCCTGCTGAAGAATGCAATAGCCCCATCCCCTTGATGTAGAACAGTGCCAAACCCCGTTCCTGATGCATCACGGCCCACAATAAAACGTTTGGAAAAATCTGGCATGTGTAGTAGTGGTGCAGTCATCAAAGTTTCTTTCAACTGAAGAAAAGCAGCTTCTGCTGCATCAGACCAATGAAAAGCCTCCTTCAGTAGGGCTGTTAGAGGTCCTGCAACCTCTCCATATCCAGCAATAAACTTTCGATAATAACCGGTGAGGCCCAGAAATCCTCGTAAAGCCCGTAGAGACTTAGGTCGTGGCCACAGTTTTACCGCAGCAACCTTCTCCGGATCCATTGCAACGCCCGCTGCTGAGGTAATATAACCAAGATAAGCCACAGATGTCTGACCAAAGGAACACTTGGACCTTTTCAAGGCCAGGTGGTGTTCCCGCAGCACTTGGAAGACTTGCTTAAGGTGCTGCAAGTCGGCTGCCCATGATCTACTGTAAATTAAAATGTCATCAAAGAAAACAAGGCAGAATTTGCGAAGAAACTGCTTGAGCACATCATTCGTGCGGGCTTGGAAGGTTGACGGGGCATTTGTCAAGCCGAAGGGCATCGCTAGAAACTCAAAATGGCCACTATGAGTACGGAATGCTGTCTTATGAATATCCGCAGCATGCATACGAACCTGATGGTACCCACTGCGGAGGTCCAGCTTGGTGAAAAGTTGGGCACCGCACAGCTCATCGAGCAACTCATCAACTACTGGAATGGGGAATTTATCTTTGATTGTTTGCTCATTGAGTGCCCTATAGTCGACACAAAACCTCCATGACCCATCAGCCTTCTTAACCAAGAGGACCCGTGATGAAAAAGCAGAGTTGCATTCCCGAATGATCCCTTGCTGTAGCATATCATCACATTGTCGTTCTATCTCATCTTTGAGCAATTGGGGGTATCTATAGGGCCGGACAGCCACCGGCAATGATCCAGGCAGCAACCGGATATGATGGTCATGCCGGCGCATCGGAGGCAGCCCCTATGGTGCTTCAAAAATGTCAGCAAAGGATTCCAGAAGAGTGGCCAGCAGATCCTTGGTTGTTTGTAATGAAGTGCAATGAGGCTCAGAACCTCCAATTCCTGCTAGACGTACTGAACGACCATTGTGCCAGAACGCCATAGATAAGTCCCTGAAGTTCCAAAGGATTGGTCCCAATGAGCGAAGCCATTGAACTCCAAGTACGACCTCAAACCCTGCAAGAGGTAACACGTAGCAGGTCATGTTGAATTGTTCCTTGTCGATGATGATCTGCTGCCCAATACAAATGCCGGAACTGGTAATTTTGTCACCATTGGCCACCTTAACAGATAGCCCCGAACATGGCTGCACTGGCATGCCAATCTTAGTTGCTAAGTATTCCCTAATAAAAGTATGTGTCGCTCCCGAGTCCACAAGAGCCACCATAGCTGTACCATTGATGGAAATATGCAGTTTCATTGTTTCTCCATAGTCAATACCAGTGAGAGCATGAAGTGAGATGCCCAATTCATCTGTGGTGTCCCCATCTTCCATCCCATCATCTAATTCCAGCAAAAACACTCCTTTTGATGTACACTTATGATCTGCGCTGTACTTCTCAGTACAGTGGTAGCATTCCCCGTTAACACGCTTGGCTGCCAGCTCTTCTGCAGATAGCCTCTTAAACCTTGGCTTGATCTGGTTTGGCTGTTTCTGTCCTGATGGTGGTGCTGTGGTCATTGGTGGATTGCGGTTGTTGCCACGGCCTGGTCCATTCTTGACTGTCACCATCATGTGTCTTCCATATGCTCTAGCCAAGCTCATGGCTTGCTGCAAGTTTGTTGGGGTTTGGAGCTCAACGTCCGTGCAGAGGGGTTCACCAAGCCCTGCTGTAAACAAATTGACATGTTGTTTCAGCGTGAGGTCCTCACAACGACACAGCAGAGCCAAAAATTGGCGATGGTATTCGTCGACCGTCCTTGTCCGGTACAGCTCCTTCAATTCTGCCAAACCATTCATTCGGAGGGGAGGGCCAGACCTCAGATTTACAAATTCAGCAAAACGGCGCCAAGGAAGGATGCTGTGATCCCGCTCAAAGGCATAGTACCACTCAACAGCAATCCTGTCCATGTGCAGCGATGCCATCCAAACCTTTTCATCCTCTATTGTGCGCATGCCACGGAAATAGGTGTCGCACTTATTCAGCCATGGCAGGGGATCGACTTCTCCATCGAAGGTGGGAAAGTTCACCTTCGGTCGAGCTGATCCGCCATAGTCGTGGCGGCCAAAGGAGCCAACACCGCCATGCCGTCCTTCTGGACCACCACCACCAGAACCTCTAAAAACGCCGCCTCCACCACTCAAAACGTCCCCTCCCGTGCCCAACGATTCTTCCTCGCCGGGTCTCTTCTCCACGTGGGCGAGTCTCTTGTCATGCGCATCCAGTCGGTCGTTCATGGTCGTGACTTGAGCTAGCAGCCAGTCCAACTTGTCATGGATGGACATGGTCTCAGGATCGTCCTCAATGCCGGACATTGTTGTCGATGCCTTGGCTGAATCTGATACCAAATTGATGTGTTGTCTTCTTCGTGGTGTGCTCAGGGGAGAATGCAGCAGCAGCAAGGATTGGGGAAGAGAGTGCAGGGCATACGGAGGATGCTTAACGACGGCCAGATTGCCGAAGGTAATCGCCCCAGAACAGGGAGACTTCTATTCCTTCGGTAAAAACCCTAAAGAAGCTACAGGTAAGCCTTTATAGATACAGGCATCCCCTTTATTTCCTTACATAAAGAAAGCAATCGCACATCTAAGGAAACCCATTTATAGTATAGTATTAATCTGCTATCTCCCTGCTGCTATCCATATCTGAAGGCTGACAGCCTGTCACTAGCCACTTGCTGTTGCCCTTCTACGTTTCTGATATTGCAACCCAACAAAATTATCTATAACACTTTGTTTTTGTTATTACCATTTAGCAGATGAGCTTGCCCTCATCATAGACAATATACCAAAATTCCAATACACAGTGAAGCTAGCAAGTTGTTATCATGTTTTTTCTGTACCATTGAGACAAACACCATTTTCCATGTGCTGCATCATCACAAGAATATTTACCCTCAAGAAACAAGTCATTTGGTTTTTTGGGAGGAGGGTATGGAGGGAGCATCTGTTGTGAACTTACAAGGGAGGAGTGATGTTATCTGCCCATTGGCGAAGCCAGTCTGTTGAAATCCAAAAGTATGAATTGTCCTCTGGATTTGCGGGTGCTTCTATCAGAATAGATTTTACTTCTTGGCGCCTCTCTGTTATATATGCCAAATGGCTGCCTTTCTTGCTTTGGTATTCTTCACAGGATTTCATACACGATGCATTTTGTTCATTAATTTCATCAAGAAAATGGTGTGGAAGCAAACTATTATTGAATTCCATAATTTTGTTGCTTTCAGTAGCATTGCCATCCTTATTGGTACATTTGTACATCAGCATATAAGCATCTGTAGATGAAAACATCTCCCCGGGGCTAGAAGATGATGCAGCCTCCTGGTGTCCATTGTTATTGTTCGTAACAGAACCTTCTATAGAAATGCCTTGAGGTTTCCTATCATCTTTATTTGATGTTTTTCCTAAGTTTTCACCAAAAGGGTGCAAACCAAGTTTGGATACGGTTTCATCATCAAACTCCCACCACTGCCCATTGCTTTCATCTTTTATATGTGCCACATAGTGCCCACTATTAGCAGCGGTACCCTTGTGAATTAAAATAGCAGCTAGTTCATATGTATAACTAGATGTAGGGTTTGACAACCGTTTTCCCATATCAAGCTGCCCTGGGAAACTGAAAGACGAAGAAATCTTTTTCTTGGTTGTTGTCTGGTAATGAGAAAAGTTAGAAAATTCTTTACAATAAAAGGAGAAGAATGCACAGATTCAATAAAAAAATGGGCCAGATATCACCTTCGGGAGGAATACATAACGCTTCAGCTGAAAATTAACAACTGGAGGAAGTGATCTAAGTTTTATGCAGCGAGTGGCGTCTACCCTTTTCTGACATGATTCACAAAAGTATTGATTCTCCCCAACTAGTCCTTCTTCACTAAAGTAGTCGTCTAGACTTTCTTCCAAATTATTGAAACCTTTAATATTCAGCTCGAGTTCATAGAAGTCTTCAGATTTTGAAGATGCTGCTGAATCCTTTCCACATGATGAGCACCTTATGAATATGATACCTAAACATCAGTTCTCCACAAAATACAACAGTAGCTTGTCCAAAGCAACAGTGTGAAAATAAGAGGATAAAGCATATTCAACACTGAAGTACTATACCAACAAAAAACAACTGTAATTTCACTGCATAAGCACATTAAGGGAAGGCAGAGCATAGGGTAAATGCGGCCGTTGATCATTTTGCTTGACCTTTTTGGGCAACTCAAAAACACAACAGGGGTGGTATAAGGTTCAATTTCTAAACATCAGTGCCACAGATTGAACATAATCATTTTGATGTGACAGGCTATGTGAATGTGAAGAGTATTGTTAATAAAAAGTCGCTTAAACGCCTTTTAAATAGCTTTTAAGCGCCAAAACGCTACTAAGTGCCTAAAGTGCTAGAACGTTTCACGAAAAAGTGTAAAGCGCTCGTTTTAGGCGCTAAAGCGCTAGTTTAAGGCGTTTAAACGCTATGGACCGTGAAAAGTGACGCTTTAACACTTTAGGGAGGTCCAGCCCCAGCCCACGAGAGAATCACCGTGCACCCTAAAACGAGCCGCCTCTGCGTCCCTGCACCTGCCATCTGCCACGGCAAGGAAGGGAGATTGAGATGATGGTTACTAATATTGATGATTTGGATGATGGTTACTGAGAGATCATAGATGGAAGGGAGATTGAGAATGACGCTTGTGTCATTGTGGTTGTGTGCATGTCATTTTAGTTGATTGTGTGTCTGTGGTTGTCACATGTCATTTTAGAACTTGTCGTTTTAGTTGATTGTGTGCTTATGATAACTTGTTATATGGGAGATTAGTATTTCCCTTGATATTATTATGTGAACTTATGTTATGTTGACATTTTGTCCATGTTGATTAAAAATATGTTTTAAAGCTCGCTTAAACATTTTAAAGTCAAAAAAGTATTTATGAGCACTTCAACGTTTTATCGCTTTCATAACCGGAATACAGAGAGAGCAAAAAAAAAACTTGTCAGAATCAACATGTGCATCTGCTTGATATTTTTCTAATGAAGTACATATATTATATCAACTAATCACAAATCCTTAGGAATCTACCTCATTGTAGCGTCTATAATCACCAGACTAAAAAACCTCAAGTTCAGAAGAATTCATGTCTGGATCATTTGCTAACAGACAAGATAATAACCATATAGTGATCCTAGATTCGTAGAATTAGCATCTTCAGCAATAGCTATGTAGTGGCAGAGTAAAAGAGGATGACTAAAAGCAGAGTGTAGTTATAGCACTACAAACAACATTACACTAATCAAAATGTTCTAGCAGATTAAAGCTTAGCTCTCTAACAGTACAAAATCCAAGCCTCAAACAGCAAAGAAAATATGAACAGCTTCATACGCATAGTCAGTACCTTGTTACATGAGATACACTGCCACGAAACAGATGTTGCACTATTTCTCTAGTTCCAGGGACCTTGGAGTGACTTAGTGATTGCTCAAGGAGAGACAGAAACAAGGTGAGAAATTCATGGCTATCCTGCTGGACACCATTGTCTAATTCCAATGCCTTAATAAAAGGCGTTGAATCAATGAAAGCCATTTTGCTAGACTGTAGTTGTGCAAACAACCGAACCAGCTGATCTAAAACTGGATGCTTCTTCAAAACATCCAGATCCAATGAGAAAATACCAGATCGGAAGGATGTGTTCATGTAAAGGCACTGTAGAATACTATTCGCATAACAAGTTGCTCCCAGGTTAGTCAACCCAGCAGGTGTCTCGCTAGAATCACGAAGATCACTAGATGGATTAGGACCAAGACCACGGATAATTTCCTGAGTTTTCTGCCAGAGGCCAGATTTACGAACCCCATTGCCAATGGGAATCAACCCGCAGAAACAATTTGGTGAGTCCTTGGAGTTACCATGGCAACCGTGGCAAAGCGGTTTCCACACCATGTAAAGCTGACAGATATCGCTTTTTGAGATATCACCAGTGGAATGTATCTTCCTACGAAATTTGTAGCAAAAAAGAAAGAGAAACATGAGCAATAAGTTCAGTGTATAACATTCAGCTTCTACCAAAGAAATAAGACAATGCATACTTGAAAACAGCCACAGATGGGCTATTGGATTCATCAGCGCGAGGCCTCTTGTTCTTGTTGCGGGTATTCGGCCTGCTCATTGTACCAGCAATGAGGATCCGACTTCCCTTGGTGCATAGGGGTTAAGCTGATCCAGGGCGGACATGAGTATACAATGGTGCACCAGACAATTTTTGCAGAAAAAATGAAGTTAGTAGCACTTAATATTACATCGGATCCAAATACAAATAGACAAATAGCTTCAGTTAGGGTTTGGGTGCTCGGTTGCAGGAAGATTACATGTGTATGCTACACTTAACATTACATCGCATCCAAATACAAATAGCCAAATAACTTCAGTTAGGGTTTGGGTGCTCGGTTGCAGGAAGAGAAGGGAAGGGGTGGGCATACCTATTGGATTCTCGTCGCCAGCAACGGTCTCGGACAAGAGCTGGCCACCTGGTCTAGGGCGGCAGCAGCGGCCGGCGGCAGCAGCGGCCGTCGGCAGTCGCCCAGTCGTCGCCAGAAGATGACAAGGGAGAGAGCAGGCGTGGTGAACGGGACAAGAGAAAACGGGGATGAGCGGATGGTTTCTTCCGTTCCGACCGGTCGGCACTCGGCACTCGGCACGGTGCCGTCCACCGACCAGAGGAGCGAGCGCGGCGACGGGCCGAGCGGACTGTGGGCTGTAGGCCACGGGGTGAAGGAAGCGCTGCTCGAAGCGCGGCGGGCCGGGAGTTGGTGCCATCAAGTGGGGGCCGTAGCCCGTAGGCCACGAGATGACCGGACCGGTCTGCGCTCGCTACTCCTGGCATTTACTTTTTTCTGTCCACGTTGTTGGAGCATCATATCTGGCAATAGACCGATTTTGGATTTCCCACAGAGAATTTATAGTTTGAAAACTTGAGATAGTAATCACTCGAGAAAATGAAGTTCGCAAACTAGTTCTCATGAGACAAGATAGGGTAATTTAGTCTCCATAGAGAATAAATCCGGGAAAATTTTGTCCCCATCGAATTCACGGGAACAGAGCCGTTCCCCGCATACCCGCCCCGCAAATTTTTCTTCATTTAAATTAATTCATTCATATGTTAAAATTATACTAAAAAATCAATACATATCTATACTACTTATTAGAGCTGTAAGGGTAGCCTGCCTTTTTGCGTTCTGCCTCCAGGAGATCTGGATCGTCCGTTAGCCTGTGTGAATCTGCACCGTCCGTTCGTGACTCCCTGTCCACCCATGCCGCCCCCAGCCTTCCGCGCCGCGCGAGCAACCCTCCCTCTCAGTTCTCCCTCTGCTGCGCCGCCTCCCGCACCCCCACTGGCCCCTCACCGCGGTCCTCCCTCCGTCGCCCCGCCTCCCCGGTAGTTCCTTCATCCAGTCCCTCTCACATCTCCTGCGATCCCCACCCACAGGAGCTGAGCTTCCTGCCCGCTTGCTTATCCGCCATAGGCTTCAACACATTTGAATCCACGCTGTGTTGGCGTGTATCGGCGATTCGGCGACGATGGGTGATGGAGGTGTGTGACCTGCGCAAGGTGCCCGACGCGGCCGCCCCGGGAGACCCTCGACCATGTCGCCAATCAGGTACAGCCCATGAACCCTAACCCTAAACTCCCTTCTCCTCCTCCATGCCCCTTGATCGACCGGTTGATGGACCCCATGAATGTTCCTGGTGTGCCACAGGCTGCTAACCGTTTCACTGACCATGGAGCTTCACCATCGAGAGCTGGGAGTTTGGAGAACAGAATTATTGGTAGTGCAGAGGTTCCTAGGAGGTATGCTGTGCCTACCAACTACTCTGATTTGGTTCCCCCACCTGCAGTAGACCTGAGACGTTTGGTGCCAGAACCATTTAATTGGAGTTCTGATGTCCGAGGCACTGCAATATCAGGAAGTATTCCTCCTGTATCAAGAACTAATAACAGTTCAACAGTTAATCCACCAGCAGGATTCAATCACCAAAACCTCACCAGACGCCACTTGAAATGCCCCTTTTTTCATTTTGTTTGTGCACTTGGTAATCCCTAATTCGGTCTATCATGCTTCTTAATGCCCCTACAACTCTTGAAATGCTGAAATGTTTTTTATCATTTATTTCTACATATTTTTGCACTGCTAAATCATGCGCTATGTTATCCCTTTTCTTCCATATCCTTGCTTGTTCTTGCAATCGTTGACTACTGTGATAATCATGTAAGGTCCGTGGTTCAATGTCTTGTGGCAATCCATAGGGTTCTAACTTGTTTACTTGTCAACAGATTCGGATATGAGGCCTTGGAATTGAGAAATGGTGGATCTGATTATTTTGGCAAGGGTGTTCTTAAGGTTAGTTAACCAACCAATGTTTATATTTCAGTCTGAGGGTATTATACTAGCTTTATTTGCCATGCACTCGCATTCACCATAGTCATTCATGCATCCAATGGTTATGGTTAACTTTATATAATCTGTACTACTTATTAAGGCTCTAAAGATAGCCTGCCTTTTCTCGTTCTGCCATTCTACGATCTCAACCATTCGTTCTACCATTCTGTAATCCCAGCCGTCCGATTTACGTTCCAGTCTAGCTCCCCGATCCCGCACAGGCGCACACCGATCCCGCTCCCATCGCGCCCCGAAACCCTATCGTCTGGAAATGTGTATAATAATTGATGGCAGGTGATCCTTAATTGATGGCAGGTGGAAGAAGAGACTGGTATAAAGCTGAATATAGAAGATATGGTTGATCTTATGACACTGTTGGACCCTGCTACTGGAGGTCGAATGCTACCATCACTAGTAACTGGCTAAAACTTCTATTCACCTGGTTAATAACTACCCCGTGGAATCCCACTACAACGTTCCTCGAGTAGCAGGATGAGTGGTACGACCCCGCCGCACTCGCCGCTTCCTCCGCGTGGGACGTAGCCAAGCTCCGCGCCAGGTTCTGTGTGCCGTCCACACCCGTGGAAGACACCCAGTGCCGCGATCTCCATGCCGGCGCGCGGCTCTGCGTCTCTTGTTCGCTCGACGACGTCAACCTCAAGTTCTACGACGTCGTCCTTGATTCGGTGTGTTCCTTCCCATTTCATCATTGCACATAATACGTAGATGCAAATGACAACGCCGGTTGTTTTATTTCTTGTTTGGCATTTGAGATTTGAGATCGTGAGACCAAGAGCCTGATGGACGACATCCATGAGTGGGGAGTTCTCTTCGATGGCAGAGTTGGTGACAGAACCATCACTGTAAGTGCACAAGATCCACACCCTCTTAACCACTCCGCAGTGAAGATTTTCTACATGGGCTCACCTGACAGCAACATGCAATAGTTCTGTTTATTTGATATTTTAGTGTACCTTTTACTTGCAACTCAATTAATCATGCTCTACTGGATTAAGGGCTCGTTTGGGAAGCTGGTAATAGGCACCCCGATCAGTTATCACCGGCAGGGCAATACCTGCACACTTTTTGTCCCCGTCTGGTGCTTCCCTGTGGGGCTTGAGTGCCATGTTGCCGTTTGGAAACCACGGGTATTTTTCAAACAGAACAGACTACATCTGTATGACTATATGTACACATACATGGAACAACAGATTGCAATATCCATACCTATGCATACATATGCACATTTTTTTGTCCCCGCTTGCACATTTTTTGTCTGTATTGATGAACCAGACTCTGAACATAAGTACAGACTGAACATTTTTTGTATGATTTAGACTCCGAACAGACTGAGTATTCTCCAAACAGAAGAACAAACTACATACAAAATTTAACTACTTGCTTAGGCGGAGTCACAACATAGTTTTGTAGCATATCCATTTGGTGGTGCAGTTGGCGGGGTTGAAACAAAATAGTTTTCAAAGACAAGTTCCAAAGTAATCGTTGATCCTTCCTACAGAAAGACGGAAAGCAGGAAACACCATAGTTTTCAACAACAAGTTCCAAAGTAGCCACTGATCCTTCCTGCAGAAAGACAGGAAGTAGAAGCCTGCGAGAAACCACATACAACACAAATTAGCTATGTTTGCAAGAAATATAACACAAATCTGATAGGATGCTAAAACACCAAACCAACAATGCCTTAGTCTTGTTCAATCTTGATAAAACCATCTTGTTCAGTCTTATTAAAACTACTATGTAAAGCAGTCAAAATCACTACTAACTTGTTTGGTTTTATTTGAGAGATAAAAAAACAACACATCAATTTATTCCATTGAAAACAAATAGGATACTCGATTGCACGCAGCTAGCAGCTCTCTGGCGTAGATCGATCACTGTAGCCAAGACAAGCGCATGCTCAGCACTAACTTGATTTGATTTCCCTTTCCAGTTTCCATCTCCATCTACACCTTACTGCAAATAATTTGGTTCAGAGAAACATAATATCAACCACATTTTTTGTTAAATTATCTTAGACACATTGTGGATCAGTGCCCTAAAAGGAAATCCTGAAAACAGTGTGCAAGAAACATTCAACAAAACTGACATTATATATCTGAATGATGCAAAATAACTGGCATTACCTTCAGAATGATGCAAAAGTTAAAGAAAGGGGGTCTCCTTCTTGCCTCCCTCTTCTTTATTTCCTCTTCACAAAACTACAAAGAGAAAAAAACTCAATCATTAATTTGAGACCAGCAAAGCTAGATTGAAGATTAGATTTATATGACATCAATCTTTACATGAATATCTATCATTCTATCTTGCTCCTGCCTTCTTCCTCTGTGTTGGCTAGATCTGGAGGAGGCTTGGCGGTAGGCTTCATCCTCTGCGTCGATGGAGAGGTCGTCGTGCCTAGAGGAGGGGCGGGGCGTGCGCCGGGTCGTTGGATGAGCTGCACGTGGTCTCGGGCTCCACGTCTTCTTGCCTAGAGTCGGCAGTGGATGAAGGCGGCGGCTGGATCCGGAGGAGAACGAGGTCAGACGGGGAGACGATGAGCGGGGGAGAGGAGGCATGAAGTGGGTGCTGCGTTAACAGTTGGTGAAGGTGGTGGCTGGATCCAGAGGAGGACGAGGCAAGATGGAGGTGATGCGTCAGTGGCGACTGGATCTAGAGGAGGACGAAGCGAGACGGAGATCAGACGAGACGAGGCCGCGAGACGGGGTTTGTGTGCCCGACCTTCTGACGCGTGTTTTTTCTACCCGTGAAAACCACCCCGAACCGGGGTCATGATTCCCTTTCCGTGGACTTCCAAACTCCGAGGTAACCGCAGGCGTATTCCGTTACACGGGGGATGGAGTTACTGGATTTTGGCCGGTAAACCGGCCGGTTTTGAGCCTCCCAAACGAGGCCTAAGAGTTTTTAGTGGTTCGGGGACGCACAGAAGCTTGGTGAGCAATTCTATTCTTGGTTTATCCTACTACTCTTGCCGGTTTGGTGCTAACCCACTCGATATCCCCCTGTTTTGGATCCATAACAATTGTGGTAGCCATAAACCATTGTTTATATGTTACTATTGTTGTGGCGGCGGCTGCTCAGCTGCATCATTAGTCCCATTGCTAATCGAGCTGCCTACTAGAAACTTTTTTGTTGTAGAAACGATGGCAATTGCATAGTCTTTTGTGTTGGGATGCTATGGACATTCGCAGATTTTGAACCCATATCATTATATTGGTTTCTTCTTCCTTTATTTGTACATGCAATGCACTGATGTCTATATGTTATTATTACTGCCGTTGTAGCGGCAGTTGTGTTGTACTGATTTTCATTGTTAGTTAGCTTTGCACATATTTACTAATTTAGAATTGATGCCAATTGTATTGTTTTTTTTGCGTGTATGCTATACAACTAATGTTGGTATGTTATTGCTGTGGCAGTGGCTGCTGTCTTTAGTCTCGCTCACAAGCTCCAGCCTGCTATTATCTTCATTGATGAGGTCGACAGTTTCTTGGGGCAGCGACGGACAACTGACCATGAAGCCATGACTAATATGAAGACAGAGTTCATGTCCCTCTGGGATGGCTTCACCACTGACCGTGAGTCCTCTTATACTTTGCCTTCTGCTCTGTATTCAACATTGAATATTCATTTGTTGCTAACGATTAACGGTAATGCTCATGAGCGCGCAAGTGGCATAACCCTATTTTGAATAAGCACCATGTATAGAACATTAGTAGCATAAATAAATCTTGTTTGTCAACACCGTCCATGGTTGCTTTTGTTTGCATCAGTACATTCGTTATCGATAAAGTCTGTTTAGTGCATTTTTTGTGTGCTGAATAACACAATGCCCCCCCAATTTTTTTTTCATGTTTTGAAATTAGATGCACTTTCTTAGTTTTTGCTAGATCAGGCATTCCAGACACTTAAGCTGACACATTGTTTTACACTTTGTGGTAATATATAATAATCTCACAACAGCCACTTGTTTCATTTCTCTTCCATGAACAAAGCCTATAAATACAGACTCGTGCTTTAAGCGCCTTGTGTGAATAATAAACTAATATGTTTTGTTGCTCTTAATAGAAATTACCATCACTACCAGAATCGAAGAGATTAACGACTGACAAAAAAACCCTGCAAGCACAACTAAGTGTTTCTTACAGGGCACCTGCCCAAACATCGTAGGCTGCAACCAGCTATAAACAGACGATTTGGTTCGTTGACATCTCAAAATCTGGTAATACTAGGTTTTTAAAATATTGCTTCTATCTTCAATCAATGTAGTATTTTGGCATATGGACACTTATTTTCTATTTTAAGTCGCAGGTGCTAATGTCTCCGATCCTTTTTTGTTTCTATTTTCTTATATACTACAATACAAAACATTAGCTCAGAAAAATTAACAGAGCGCGCATTTGATTTTAGTGTTATCTTTCTTTTTTCTTCTTCAGCACATTTGACATATTTGGTGATTGGCAGGATATTTCACAGCCAAATTTTGAGGCTAATCCACCTGATGGGGTTTTAGCGGTTCCTTTATTGAGGCATCAGGTTACCTTGCAACTCATGTTGTGTTATTTTATGATGAAAAATAGTATTACCACTCCTTTGCCGCCACCAGCAGCAGCTCGTGACCCGCGAGCTGTTCCCGGCCGGCCCGCCGGCCCCGGCGCCGCGGCATTGGGCCGAGCTTGGCTTCTTCCGCGACGACCGATAGCAGCAACAGGTGCCGGGCCCCAGGATCGTGCCGCACCCACATATTCTGAGGTAATATGATTTGAACTCCGACGAATGATACTGTTATGTGTGAATGTGCGCATTTTTTAAATAAAATGAATGACATTGAGCAGCTTAACAGTTTGTTTTACTGTCTTTACTGTACGTCTGTACCATTGCACTCGCAGAGTTGGCCAGGTCTACCAAGGGGTGTAGAATTTAATCCCAGTGATAGTGATCTTCTGTGGCATCTAGCAGCAGAAGTTGGGAACGCTCTAGCTGAGCGCCATCCATTTATCAACGAGTTCATTAAATTTGTTGATGATGTTAGAGAATTTATTTGCACTCATCCTCAACATATACCAGGTATTTAATTTTATTGAAGTAACATCACACCTATTTTGGCATCATTTACTTATATGTCAATGCCTTTTACAGTTTAACTGCAATCTTGCAGGTGTTAGGCAAGATGGTCGTGCATCATACTTCTTCCATAGAAGTTTTGAGCCCTACATCAATGAGAATGATGTAAATAACTGCTGGAAGAAAATTGGAAGCCATATATCCATCATCCTGGATGGAACACTGATGGGTTGCAAGGAAGTGTTTGCCCTGTATGCAGACATGCCGAGTGATAAAAGATCTCAGGAAACTGATTGGAGATTACATCAGTATCATTTACAAAACACAGTGAAGGCAGAGTCAGAGATAGTGGCGTCGAAAATATTCCTTGCATCACGGAACAGTCTGTGTGAATTGGCCAAGGAAACTCATATTGAATCCGAATGGGTACTACTTTCTTATCAATATCCATTTGTATATATAAGTTTAGAAATTCCTATAATATTTGTCTTGTAGTTTCAAGTCAAGTCTTGCGTCCTCTGACTTGTCAATTATCATTACTAAAGGACAGTTGAAATATGATGGATCAATCCCACCGCACAAATAAATGTGTTTGATTACCAGTACTGAAAAAGGATATGATTTACTGTCATTTTTATCTATGCCTTGATTGCGGCGTTCCGCGTTCAGTATTTTCAATGTGTACTGTTATCTGGTTAGGCAAATGATACAGCAACAAATAAAACATTTTTTTTGAAGTTTTTTAGAAATTATGGTAAAAATATGCATTTCTATTTTAATATTACCTTTGACAAAAAGATCTGGACTGGACCATTCACATCCTATGAAAGCTGATCTGGACCCTTCTCACCTTGGACTAGGACAAGGGCGAGCTGAAGGCTAGAAGCTGTAAATGCACCATTCAAGAGTCTTCATAGGCCAAGTCTCTACGTAGGTATTGACAAAAAGGAAAATTCATGACAATGCGTTTATATGAGATTGTCCAATATCGAAACTAAGAATACATGGGGGAACAACTGTATTCGATTTTTGTTTCTCTTTCATGGAGTATTACTGAAATATATGCTTCCATTGTTGAAGTGTCCAAATTAAATGTTATCTCTGTACAAAGTGTGCAGGCTCAGTTATAGGAATTCTATAAAGCAAATGACAAATATACATGTACGAACTTCAAATATTTCCTGGTACTAACCTCTCTGCTCTGAGATGACATGTTCTTTTGCTGTTATGAAATCAAATATTTCTTCATGATCTCTTATAATCTGTCAAATGATGTTTGCCCAATGGCAATAGAAAACCCTTATATTAAAGAGATAATCGATGATGATGCGGACAGACCTAAAGAGGTTTGCTCAACTTTTGCTCTGAATTTATTAGTAGGTTGTCTTCGATACAGAGTAAGCAAGTTACGTGTTGTTTATTTTCATGTTAAATGATCTTTCTGGAACTTACAGTGGAAGGAAACAGTGGGCGATGAAAGCAGGGAATTTGGGAGGTACATGCGACAGAGAGAAGAGCAAGAGAAGCAGGAAGCGGAGTTGTTCACTCGGGCTCCTGTAACCAAACATGATAAGCAGATCGAGAAGCGCATAAGGAGACAACTTCATGGGTATGTTCAGATAGTTTATGTTTTGTTGCTTATTGTCTGTGTAAATACACAATCGCCTTTGATAGCACTTGGTTTGCCCGTTGGGATTTTCAGCTTGTCTTAATATCCAACTTACAACACCATCTGATATCTGATCCCGACAACAGGCTAGATATATTGTTTCTAAAAAGTGATTTTTGATGAAAACAAAAACCTATGTGCAAACGACTGAATGTCAAAGTCCTTTCTTCCATTTTTACCGTGGAGCTGACGGGGTGTTTAGAAGTAGTGTTTTAGCTGATTTTTGTATTGCTCTGATCCTAACAAACTTTCTGATAATTTGCTTGTTAGGATCAGCAAATGATCTACCAATGGTGGATTCCATGCTTAGAAATGCTTGTACCGTTAGGATTAATCTAGGGTTTATGCAAATCTGCCAACTGTGGATCACATGTTTAGAAACACCATTATTGTTATGGATAATATATGGTTTTTGAGGATTTAGATGTCTAAAGCTGAGAAGGTTGGAGTTGGACTTGCTCTCTCAAAAATTTTGAGAATCCATACTTGAACCTGGAAGGTAAATAGTTGGGTTTTGGAAAGCTTTTTTATTAGAAATAAATTTCTTTTGTGAATTATTAGTTCACTTCATTGATATGCTTACCTAATTCTTGTTGTGTAGGGAGAAAATTTACAGTTGCTCAAATTAAGGAATCCAAACATCAACATGAATATATATATACGCAGCTCGGAGACTAGGATGAGGTAAATAGTTGGGTTTCAAAAAGCTTTTTTATTAGAAATAGATTCTTTTGTGAATATGCATACCAATCCAGAATATGAAAACAATCCATCTTGACCAAACAATTCAACCCTAGATGGGCCAAATCAATTTGATTAGTCATGGTAATATCGTGTTATTTACCATTATAATCATGTTCTGTATCGAGAACATTCACTAGATTGCGCAATAAAAAATTTGTCGCTTATTTTTCTTTGTTTTGATCCATTATGAAGTCTAAACATGGTTTATATCAAACCTATCATGATTAGACAACGCTTGGTAAAAATAATCTGTTTGAAAAAGTTGGCAAGACAACGCTTGGTACAAATAATCTGTTTGAAAAAGTTGGCAGCATCAAACCTATTTGTTAAGGTTAATTATCAACTTTAATTAGGAAAAAATGTTCACGAGGCCTTCTTGCAAATAACGAAATACTGCAGATTTTGCCTCAACTTTTGCATCTTTTTTATTTTACAACAATATTGAGGTTGTCCCAAACTTGAGTTACAACTGACATAGAATGCTCAAATTTAAGGATTTTGTGTATCATACATTTCAGTTCTTTCCACTGCACGTAAATTTGCTCTTGGCTGTACCAAGAACCTCCAACAGATGTGTCAACTAAATATGTATGTTAGATATCTTTAGAAACAACTCGCTAATTATTAAAATACGATTTCATAGCCTTGTTTTATTTGGTGCGGCATATGAATTTGACTTCATGCTATAAATAGAATCTTTTTTCATAGCCTCCGAGTTGTTATCATGCGGCGAACAGCTACCTACCAATCCCATCCCACCTTGATTGGAAATCACAGATGTATGGTACGTTGCAATAAAAGTGGTAATTATTAGTACGTATCATACTATTGCTTTCATAACTCGCTAATGACACTGATACCATGTTTTGCACCTTATAAGAGTCAACAGATTTGATCGTCTTAATACACAATTCCATTGTTCGCCTTTGATTGTGTTATTGTTGGCACCATCTCCACATGATCTCGACCTCTTCAAACTCGACTCAAGTGATGGCAAAACATAATTATCATGCCGGTTATTATTACCTTTCCCTTCTAGCACTTTGGAAGATAAATTAGGGGTATCTTCTGCAGCTCTTGTTGCCTGTTGGGTTTCCATTTTTTGGTCATTGAACCAATTAGATCTGCATCTCGAACAGTTGACCCCTCTAGTTTTTTCCATCATTGATTCATTTGAATTGTTCCCATGATCTGCTACTTTGATGGATCTCCCATTTGGGGAAGACTGGTGACCTATGTATAAATTTTTTAGGCCACCTATCTCTAGGACATTTCCCTTAAACTCATAGTGCATTGGTTGAGCATGTCATGCCATTAGTGTTTTTTGCTTCAGTTTCTGTTGCTCCTATCTGGTAGCCACCTGTTGCAACATATATCTGACTTTGAGTGGATTACTTGCACACAAGTGCTATTGGGTGGATCGGCTAACCGGTCTAGATACATAGCTTGTGGACTATCGATCTCCACAGCAAGCTTAGTCCACAAGTTCTTTGTCTTATGGCTTATTAACGAGTAAACAAGTTATAATGTGCAATACTTTTTGATATATATATACAAACTCCAATGGGGAACCTTGCTTTAATTTCTGTTACACACATATAAATTTACACACTTGAAAAATAGATTAAGGAACTATTGGGCGCACTACTATTAATGTCCATTTCATCAATCTGATTGTCACTAGGTGGTTATGATACTTGAAACAGATTGTGCTTTCTATTTTTTTATTAAATAAGAGACTGCACTATCTGATATTTAAGTTAAATCTCATCATTATGTTGTGTTTTTTGGCACTTGTATTAGTGGGCACGGCAAGCAGTAGCAGCCAGATGCTGTGTAGTGTTCTGTTTCAAATTGATCTTGACATCTTTGTGTTCTAAATTATGTCCATGAAACTGGCCACCGTGAATCCAGGTGGACTTAAATAGCCTGCCTAACATCCTCCCTAAAGATGTGAGGACACACATACATGATCGCTCGCTTCATGTTACTACATTTGGTTTCAGGTATGGATCGAGGGGCCCTAGCTCACATTTTGTTCCTGTTTGTGATCAGGTACATCAGTCTTGTGGTCCGCCACATTTCTCGCTGGAGACCTCAGGCGCTCCGTTGTCGTACCTCAGCCAGCCTCACCATGGAAGCCCTCTTGGCTGCATGGACAACCAGAGTTGTATGCACCCACTTGACACGGCGTTTTGCCTGGCGATAAATCCGCAGTATCATTTCCTCAACGGTGTTAGCGATGCATCGTCTCAGGTAAAAAATGCAACCATTGTCTTGTGACTCTTAACCAGCTTAGATCATATTCATGCAGTGACACTGACGGTGAACATCCATACGTCACATAGGTTGGGAATTTCTAGCCTTGCATTTCCAAGGGCCGGTGAATAGGCGATCATGTAGTCTCTGTGTTGTTGTGCGCTTGCTGATTTTAGAGATCCAGTTAGCTTTAACAATGCTTGCCCATGCCTTAACATCTTGCCAGTAATGTGTGACTAACACAAGATTTTATTTTCACTCCCCACAGGTTGAAACAATTGAGCTTTTTGTTTATTTTCATAAAATGAAACAATTAGTGTGGACGTAGCATAATCTTTTGCTATTGCTTGTTCTGATCTCTGAAGCCACCTGATGGACCATCAGTTTTTATTCTGCGATTCAATCAATGAATCAATGTTCCAACATTTTATATATATGTACTAATTTTCTATTTTCTTTTCAGTTGTAGCTAATTTGATGCTTGTGTTTGTGGAAACCAAGAGGTGGCGCTGATTCATTGGAAACCTGGTCGTGTATGAATGGGTTTCCAGCTACTTCTATTCTTGGAGATAGAAACCAACATGTTTGGTTTTTGTTTTTATTCGTTTTAGAACAACTCATTTTTGTACGGAAAGAGGCATTTAGCTATAATTGTTTGTTGTAGTATGTTTATCACAGGATAGCCGATTCCATGAAATACATAAAAACCTGATATTGTTGCTATATTTGGTTTAGTCATGCTCTTATGGAACCTTTAATGAGGATTTTTCTATATCAAGATATCATCGTCATCGTCATTATTATTACATATCATACTTCCAGATCTATATAGCACACTTAAAAAGAGTTTGTTATTTATGTGTACTTGTTTGCTCATAAATCAACCTTCTTTGTTGTTGTCTCAAGGAGGAGCGGGCGTTCACGAGGCCGCTCGGCGCTCCGCCTCGCCTCGCCCTTTTGAAGGACTCCGCTTTCTAATTTTTACCTCTTCTAAATTGTTCCTAGACATTGGAGCTCGTTGCAAGTGGCAAATCCCTTATACTTGAAGGATGTAATGTAGTGGCTCCGTTGCAACGCACGGGCACTGACCTAGTCCTAGAATATATAATAGTAAAGTATACTCTAAAGAAGACGTTTCTTGTATTTTTAAATCTTGCTTGTTAAATTTATACTGATTTAATATAATCGTTTTAATTTACCTTTAAATATCGTATTTACTAATGAGGCAGATTCACTGTAGGAACGGGGATGGGGAGTCATTCTCCGATTGGGAATTCCCGTACCATCTCTAATCTGATCTGATGCGTGCGACTTCCGGAGCAAGGAGGGGGCGGCTGCGCTTCCTGTTCCGCTGCGGAGGGACGACAATTTAGGATCTGTTTGGAAACAGTATTTTCTTAGTTCAAGACAATGTCGTGATATTTGAGTATACCATGTTATTCTAGACTAAAACCCGTTCGGAAGCACATATAAAAACTTTGTATTTTAAATTATGGTTTTATCAATACCACAATATTTTTGGGTCAAGAAAACTTTGTTTAGACCAAAGTTTTTTGCTTGCACACGACTGTCGCCCTCACCGTTGCCCTTGCTGCCGTCGTCGCCACTGCTACCATCGTCCTCGTCGCTGTCACCGTCGCTGCCGCTCCACTCCTCGGAGGAGTTCACCTCTACCGAGGAGACCTCCTCCGAGTCATCCGATCCACCGAGCTCGGCACGCCCGATGGAGCGCTAATATGCATGGGCTACGGTGAACAGTCCCATGGAGTCATCCAAATCCTCGGACGACACCACTGGAGAAGCCGGAGCGAGCGATCGATCATACTTGGAGGAGGCCTCCTCCGAGTATTCTGAGTCGCCAAAGTCCTCCGAATGAGGACTTGGGGCGCGCTTGCGTTTGCCGTCGGCACGGCGAGGCCAGCCTCTGCCCCTCCTACCCCTGCCCTTGGTCGGTTGGAAAGGGAGTGAAGAAGAAGAAGAAAGCAAGTGATCAAAGAACAAGTGAAGAAAACGGACAGGGCAAGCGGGCTATTTAAAGAAGTTGGGGGTGACCGTCCACTTTCTACCCCGCTCGCCGAACAGTCGCAAGAATTCAATAAGCAATTCAAGACACTTGAAAAGAAGTCAGGCAACTGGCGTCGTTTCACGTAACACGACACCGGTTGGACCTGAGTCAACTGCTCAGTCAAATGATTACACCTCTCTGTCACATCAAATTACTACTTCAGGACAACGCGATAAACACTCTGCGCACCAAGACATCCCTTGGGCACACCCATTGGGTGTGTCGCCCAGAATTTTCAAAGATTTTCTAAAGAAATGATATCCACAAAATAAACGCAATGAATGTACCACGACAAAAGGAGGAGATCGGCTGAGACGGGAGGAAGTCCAAATGTGGTTACTGAAGCGCAAGTCCAACCAACAGAAGCATTGAAGCACAGAGCAGGTGATGTCCAGCTGAGAGCCATCTGCCTCAACTAGTCAGACGTCCAATCTGACACCGATCAAATTGATTTCAGACCTAACAAGGCATGGACAGATGGCATCATCTGGATATTCAAAAAATGTGGATTTCAAAATCATAAGATGAAAATCTTTGAATAGATTATTTCTAAAATCCGCTCAAAGCTCGGGGCTACACCATTGGGAGATTTACAGAGACTCGGTGCTAAAATGTTGATTTCAAAAGCATAAGGTGAAGACCTTTGAATGGATTATTTCTAAAATCCACTCAAAATTCGGGGGCTACACCCATTGGGTGCACCTTCGGTGCACCCAATAGGTCTACAGTGACTCGATGCTAAAATGCTAATTTCAAAAGCATAAGATGAAGACTTTTGAATGGATTATTTCTAAAATCCACTCAAAGCTCGGGAGCTACACCCAATGGGTGCACCTTCGGTGCACCCAAAAGGTGCACCCAACAGCAAAACAGAAATTAGACTATACAACAAACCCATAGGCCAGACAAAAAAATCTTTGGACCGATTATTTCAAAATCAACTCAAAGATTGGGAGCTTGTGGGGAACATATATCCCCCGGGTCCACTAGAAGGCGAAAGGTCCTTGCGTGAGGCCTCGGGCCAGTTACCTCGCAAGGCCATCTCTTTGTGGATCGGGCAAAAGCTACCAGCGGAATGGGCCGGTCCGAGAAGGCGATGGACTCGAGCCTAGATGGTCCGTCAAATCGCGCGCTACCCCAAGAAACCACCCGACTTTCCCGCGCCTAGCACCCTCTAATGTCGGACGGATCAGGGATGAGTCGGTGAGATTTTCGGGAGATCAGTTCAGTCAATTCACTATTAGCTAGGAGACATGTGATCATCATACATGTATGGAGTGCCCCACGGTCGTGTATATAAGTCTTAGGGGAAATCACATCATTTTAATCCTATCTACCTATGTCATTAGCTTCTCTCCATTCAGGAGACACCACTTGTAACACACGACATACAGATCCACCCCAGGAAGTAAGGTATTACGCATCTCTAAGCGGCTCGAACCCAAAGAAAATCGGATGTCTCTATCTCTCGTGCTCCTATCACGAACCATTGAGCTACAATCAACAACGTCGTCATACCCAAAAGCACCGCAATGGTAACCATGGGTGTGCGGTCGGACACTAAACACCGACACTAAGAAGGTTCAAAAGGCTTTTGGACCGTGACATGCCAGTCTAAGGAGTAGAAACAGTGGTCCAGTCCAGCCATAAAGGACGTCATGCCTTTGTTGTGTTGTGTCGGTCCAATCCTGACCCATATATTTGAACCATATAGAGTCCGAATATTACAACCACATAAAGTACATAGCTTACTAAATTAAAATGATTAAACAATGGTAGCATCATTTGACCATATTAAGGCCAAATGTTACAACCATATAAAGTTCATAGCTTACTAAATTAAATAAATTAAATGATATGGTCTTCATTGAGCCATGTCGGCCCAAACTTGGCCCATACGTGCGGGTCTTGTATGTCCCCGACAGGATAGAATTTAAGGCCTGGTCTAGGTCTAACTTTAGGCCGTGATAGACTGGCTCATATTATTTCGTATCGGCCCATACTTTGTGCTCCTGTTTTTTTGTTGTGCTCGCTGACCTAAAAAGTCCAACACATATTCTCAGCACTAACCATCAACAACAATTGCAACAAACACCTCATAAAACCATCTCATAATTTTTAGGTTGAAATTGGTACCAATAAAAGAATTTATTGGATGTTAAACAACCGCAACCAAGTTGGCAGCATAATGAATTACTCTGACTAAAAAATGTGACTCTTAATTCTTTAGGAGTCAAATAAATTTATATTTATATAACAACAATAACAACAAACCACTTTATTCACGAGCAAATTAAGACAGACTGAAGTTAAAATTCAACACAACTCACAAGTTAAGGTTTAGACGCATGGATAATTGGTAATCACGCACTCCTGTTCAAATAAAGTATTTAAAATTTACATAAACTTACATAAAATATATTTTTTGTCATGACAAATAGTTATTGATAAATAAATTATAAAACATTTTGTACAACAAATTATTTAAATATATTACTATCGACTATAATTTTAAGAAAGTTTCTTTCGTTCTATGAGCTGCACTTTTTGGACGGGGAGAGCGTAGAAAACACGAATTGGAACACAACCATTACGCTGCTGCGTACAATGAACGAATCGTAATCAGTGGTATCATTGTCGAGCACTCGGGCTGTTCTAGAATTTGCACCCAAGGACAAGAGTCTTTATTACATGCAAGGACAAGTCATTACATGCAAGGACAAAAAAAACTCCCGCGGGACCCCAGTGCCTAGGCAAGCCACATGGCACCCTGCCGATCACAAGAAGCCCAGCCAGGCTCCCAGCGCCTCGAGCGCCGGCGTGCCGTGCGGCGTGCGCGCCTGACACCGCACCACATGGCCGCCGTGCGTGGGCAGCGCCTACGCGCCCAGGCGACTCGTGGTGCCAGGCTCTCTGCGGCTTCGGAGTCCGTGCCACGCCGCGGGGTCCATGGACCGTTCCTAGGGGCCAGGACGAAGCTGCACCGCACAACCCGTGTGCGCCTGACGGCGTGATGCGGGCGTTCCAGGAGCTTCCGCCACGCCCGAGAGCGCGCGGGGCCCGCGCCACCACGTGACGGCGCAGAAGAGCTCCACGCAACCACCAAAAGCAAAAAGGCGCCACTTGCTGGGTGGGCTCGGCGAGCTAGCGATTCTCAGCCACGCGCACGCCGGCGCTCTTGCCTTCTGCCCCCCGTACTCCCTTGAAATTCTGAACCTTCGTGGAGAAATTTACGTCCGCCTCACCGATCGATGCAGCATACAGCCTACAGCCTACAGGGGAGCGCTAGCACGTCGGATGTTTCCGCGTTCTTGCGTTGCGCATGACATCTCGTCGTCGTCTTTTCCTCCCTTCTCCATCCTACCACACACTGACACAACTTTAGGGCCTGTTCGTCTGTACAGGATTAAAGCAGAATTCATACCAACTTATCAAAACTTATATAAATTAGAGAAACAATCCGACCAGGAACCGTTCCAGGCCTTCAATCCGTGAAAAACGAACAGGCCCTTAACCCAGATTGGCAGCATCTAGTCCTCTCGGGCTCTCGGCTCTCGCACTCTCTACCACAGAGAGATGTTCTTTTAACTTTATTAGACAATCATCAAACAAAATCAATCGGTCTGTTTGTTTAAATAGACTAACAGCTAGCCGACTAATGTCTTGCTGTATTGACTTCCTTAGCTAATGCAAAGGCTTAATTGCAAGCGAGCAACTGAATTGTAAGTTTTTTTATAAACTCACATCGTCTACTTTCTAAATTGACACGAACCCAGATAAATCTTTTATATATATATATATATATATATATATATATATATATATATATATATATATATATATATATATATATATATATAGTTTATATATTAAGAGCTTTGGGCTCCCAATAATAGAGGAAGCTCAGGCTAGTCAATACGCTCGTTTGGGTTGAACCAGACCTGGTCAACAGTTTCCAGTCACGGCGCCGTTACACCGTTACCCCCGTCAGTCCCACCCACGTATCCCTTGTTTCCCGGTTTCTAAAACCGTCTTCGCGCAATCAGCCCAGGGAAACCCGCGTCGATAGGAAGGAAACTCCAGTGACCGTGTCGTCCTTCCTTGCGTCTGAGGCGACTCGCCAGCGATTTCCGCCGCTCCAATCCAGCTGAGCTCCTTCAATCTCCGAGCATTGGAGCCAGATTCAAGAGCCAATGCTTTCCCAGAAGTTCCAGGTAATCCAACTTAAAATACATCGAGTTTTCCGTCGATTCTTGAAGCATTTTTTGTTGATTGAAGTGGATTTGATTGTAACCCTTATTCTTCACCTAAATGTGTGTTTTGTATCCGATTATACATCTCTGTAATCTGCTTATTGCGTCGCTCATTGCATCTATCTTTTGTTCAGGAGCCCCGATCTTAGGGCATCTGCATTTCTTCTAGATCTAGTGTATCATTCGGCATTCATAGACCTAGACGAAGGCAGTGGATCAGGTATTTATTCTTGAGTTTGCAGAGTACCTTTATACAACATTAGTAACACGTATATGCTTATTGTATTTGATATATATGCATATCGTCAAGACTGTTTATGCACATTTGTACAAATGTTTTGAATATTGGTCGAGATAATATGCATAATTGTATTGTTCTATTTACTTCAATCATTAGTTTACACACCTGTTGTATTATATATAAAATATACTTATTGGATTTGATATTTATGCATATCGTCAATACTGTCTATGCTCATTTGTACAGATGTTTATGAAAGGTAATATGCATAATTGCATTGTTCTATTTACTTGAATCAGTAGTTTACACTACTGTTTATTATATATAAATACATACAGATACTGTTATTTATGCAAAAGTTATTTAAATATTCATGTTTGAATATGAGCTAAATGTGTATATTTCTATGAACCGGTTATTAAAATATGTTGTATAGTTTGTTGATGCAAAAAAGGCTCTTATTTTATCATGCTCCAGTTACAATTATATGAAATATTAAATTAATCTTTATGTTTGTATATAACCATTGTTCATTAAATGCTGTCACATAAATGGAAAAGATAGTTTAAGTTATGTAACTCGATTTAGCATTATGTAGTATGCATTGTAGATAGTTATAGTAAAAATTAGATTTTTTGGCATATATTCATGCATAAATCACTGTATTTAAAAACAACTTTTTTCAACAGATTTATTCAGTGTTTAATCATGAGATCTGTTGATCGCCCTCCAAGTAATCCAAAAAGACTAACCATTGAGTCCACTCAGGAGGTTTTTTCCATTGACATTTCCAGACGAACAAGATCTAGCAGCTCAGCTCATCAAGATGATAATCCTCATAATCAGAAGCAGAATGAGCCACAACCAACACCAGTTCATCGTTTTCGCAGAAAGGCTTTAGCTTGTCGTGTAAAAAGAAAACCTCCTTCTGCTCCATCCACACTGTCCGACGACGATTTCATGGATGCTCCATCGTTGAAGCGCCAATTCAGATCAACCTCACCTTCTCCTACAGAAAAAAACAGTGTAAAGAAGATAAAGGTCCCTTCTCCACAAGTTCCGAGTGTGAAAAGCAGTCCAAAGTTTGATATAGATGTCAAGTCTAATATCATTACAAAAAAAACTCTCCTAAACAGAAGACTCCTAGAAAATCCCAGGTACTATGTATATATTTCTGTTTATTTATGTGTTAATTTTGGTGCCCAATCAATTTTGTATTTTCCCCCAAGTTACATTTATGTATATTATTATCTCAAAGTATGATGTTTATTTTTTTAGTGTTTTAGAATAGTTATTCACAAGGCTCTAATAAATATCACTTGTATGTATATATAGTATCCTTAGTTATAACAATATATATGCTTTTGTGTATTAATGCATGTTCATTTATGCTTTCAGAAATTGAATATCCGCTGCATTCCTTATGATGTTATTGTCTCAACTTGGATAATGAGCGATCGGCAGCGCGATGCAGTCGCTAGGTTGGGATTTTCCAGCATATTTGATTTGCGAACTAATGCCTTAGAGAGCAGATCTCTCATTAGGTGGTTGATGGATAAATTGGATCCACATGACATGACCATACGCCCAGGGGCTGGCAAGGAACTGAAGATAACAAAAGAGACGATTCGTCTTATTTTGGGTTTGCCATGTGCTGGAGGGGGCAGGGAGTTTACTGATTGGTATGGTGAAGTGGATGTTGTGCAAAACTGAGACGTGATCTCAAAGTTGGTAAAGAAGAATTTGATGTTGTCAAACTTCAGGACAAGATAGTGCTTGGCACTGATGATGAGTTATCAATCAGATGTTTTTTCTGATTTCATTCAATCGACTTTTTTTCCATCTGCTTCATGGGGCATTACAAACAATGAGGTACTAATGACTTCAAACATGGCCCGAATGGCTGATATTGACTGGTGTCAACTAGTTTACACGGATTTGTGTGATGCTGCCACACGTTGGCACAAAAGGAACAAAACAAACATTACAACAACAATATATGGATGTTCACTCATAGTTCTAGTAAGTAATTATTTTGTTCACTGTGCATATATATGATATGCAAATATTTGTTTTGTACTAATTTTATATTTTTTCATTCATTTTTCAGATTTACTATCTTGATCACTTACATCACCCTCCATCTCCTGATAACAAATATGGTACTCCCCGCATTAAGTTTTTTGATAATGAGACCATTAGAGATTTGGCTAGGGGTGATAGACGTCCACCCCGTAAAACTGGTGAACCATTCGGTTATGCAGAGGTTAGACATATACATTTTTGTCCTGTTTTGCAGAAGTTTCAATTTTAATTACTGCTAACAGTTGTAACTGGACTTTATACAGTTTCGTAGCCGTTCAGAAACGTGTTACATCATTGCACCAGAACGGCCCGTTTCTGCCGTTTTCAACATATATGTGCCACGTATCAAGCATTTGATTGGCAACAAGTTGAAATGTTTGCCCTTCCAGCATCAACCAATGTTTGAATCAATGTTTGACGCTCATGACAAAGAGGTGGATAAGTACTGTGATTCTCTTCAGCTGAGCCATCGGATGATTGTTTCGAAGCAGATTGAACTATCTGAAATATTTGGTGAAATGATCGATGAAGTCCTGAGAGTTGCAACGCAGCACGATTCACAGCAAGAAGGTTTTGTTATTTATGTTTATTTTTTATATTAATCAAGCTCACGAATTATTGAGGGGAAAATTATATTTAGTTATATGATCTCAGATACTTTAGTTTATGCAGCATTGTATATATAACTTATGCATTAATTTATACTCATTCAGTCACCAACCCATTGCATTTGATTTTATTTTGATAGATCTCATTTATTTATGCATCCTAATAGTATATTGATGTAGTTTACGATGATGTGTATGTTTAACCTTTTTTTTATAACGATACATTTATATTTCTAGTTTATTTCAGTAACAACTACTTTATTATTATATTTTCCAAATGTAGGTATCCCCCACTACCTCAATGCCTCCAACAAATGCTCCAATATCCTCTCCACCTGTTCCAACCCCTGATAATAAGCAACATGATCGGGAAATACATGTTCCTACTGATGATATCAAAGTATCAGAATATGTAAGTTTTTTCATACAAACTTTATATATAAATCATGTATTAAATATAGCATACAAGTTATTGTTTACTCAAATTTCATATGTTTACATTACAGATTGTCAGTGGAAACGTTTGCGAAAAAAATTCAGTTATGGATGCCCCTATTTTTGACAAGACTCCAAAATCCCATGTTTGTTTTCCTTTATTCACAATTATTATATTTTTTAATTACAATTTATGCCAGTAACAGTAATATATATATGCATGTTTTTATTTACTTTATTCACTAGGCTCCCACAACCGACAAGCTTGCTGTTACTGAATTAACACCAAACATAAATACTGTCAGTATTTATACCTTCATCATATTATGTTAATATTAGTTATAACCTATGTTTGATTACGTTTATATTTATAATTTTATTGTTTTTTAGGAAGGACAAAAAACTGTTAAACATGATACTCCCGTATCTGGTGCACCACAGTTTGACAAAACCCCATTGACAGAAGTAAGTCATGTAATTTCATCTTATTATATTTTTTATATATATACACTAAAACACATAACAATTTATGCCATTGATTACTAACAATTACATATATATTAGGCAACTACTGAACTTGTTGCAAAGGATAGTTCCTCTAAATCTAAGGTTGCTGATCTTCCCCACGTATCGCGTGAAGAATGTGCTCGCAAACTATATAAATTCATTTTATCAGGACAACTAGATCCGAGCATGTATGTATTCGTTATTCAAACTTCAATTAAGTATAATTAGACGATTTGTAATTAAAGTTTCATTTTTTCCTAGGTCCATCATTGATTTTGGAGGATTTGGAGGTTCTGTCCTCGATGTTGTCCAATTGTTTGGTTCTAATAAATGCCTTGAGAATATTTTCATGCAGGGTTTTATCGACTGTATTCGTGATGATGATGTATTATACAATCCAGATACATTAATCAACACTCTAATATTGAATGTCAATGTTGGGGTATTTTTTTTATCTACAACTTTGTATCATATTTCAACCCTTATTGTATAAATATATAATACTAATCAATATATTTTTTGTCCAGGCCGTTTTGAATATCGAGGAGTTTGAACAGCACAGTTCAAATCCCCAGCCCTTCTCAACATCAGTTCTTAAAGAACAACTAGAACCGATGCTTCCTCCAGACGAAGTTCTGAACCAAATAAAATTGGTGAGCCCCAATCAGTTTTATTTGTAAGAATATTTTAATGTTCTGTTGGTTATAAGTTATATTTTACGTTATCTTTAATTTTCCATACACCTCTTATTGTGCATTCATAAACTTATACATATACCTTTATAGATACTGGTTCCTATGCTACGCCGTAGCCACTGGACCCTTTATGCAATCAACTTTGAACTTCGTCAAATAGACATTTTAGATTCAAATCCTTATGGGACATTGCTTGGAGGCACTACCTGGAAACAAATCCACAATGATCAATTGCTGATAAATGGAACGAAGGTACCTTGGTCCAGATTAATAATGAGAAGACTTAGCATTGCGTTACATGAAGCTCGACCAGATTCAAGTATACCAAAGTTTGGCAACTACAAGATTGGCCTTCTTCCCAATTGTCCAACCATGTTACCGGGGTCAAATGATTGTGGTTTTTTTGTCGCAAACTTCCTCCGATGCTACGATTTTGATGATGGCGACTTATCAGAATTTGTTGTACCGGTATGTTTACTAAATTAGTGTTTTGATCATGCATATATTACTCCTTCATACTTATTCTTAGCATTAATTCATCTATTATGATTATTTCAGGATGAACCATTGGACCAACGTGCTTTTGTTCTGCATTACCTGACCTTTCATCGCAACAACAAGGTTTGCTCCCTCCCTGCAGAACTGCTGCCTTTCAAGTATGTTCCAAGGAAACGACGTTGTTTGAAAGCCAAGACTTAGATATCACAGCTGAACTTGATTTCCTATGGGATCCCCAAAATGTTTATGTTACTTAAGTCACTTATGTCAGGTGTTGCTCATGTGTATGATACTCCCCATGACATTTATGTTCGATGAGTCCAGTGCCTATGCTACTCCGTATCAGTTTTTATTTCAAGTGTGTAAAACATAAGTGTTCCCGGACTGTATACTTATGGTATCTGTTATGAACTTCTATGGTTTTCATTTCCAGATTGTGAGATGGTTAATCGTTTTTGCCCAATGTTTGGCGTATTTCTATTATCATATTATATTTAATATTCAAGTTTTATGCAACCTATGTACTTCGGTATTTTATATACAATAGGTCCCTTTTTTACACATTTACCATGCTAATTATGCTAAGTGTGACCAGTGCTTATGCTACAACCTTTTCTCGTGTATATGTAGTATGAACCCCGAAGTATGCACTCTCATTTGCTTAGTTATTGAAAGTCGCCTAGAGGGGGGGTGAATAGGGCGAAACTGAAATTTACAAAGTTAATCACAACTACAAGCCGGGTTAGCGTTAGAAATATAATCGAGTCCGCGAGAGAGGGTGCAAAACAAATCGCAAGCAAATAAAAAGTGTGACACGTGGATTTGTTTTACCGAGGTTCGGTTCTCGCAAACCTACTCCCTGTTGAGGAGGCCACAAAGGCCGGGTCTTTTTCAACCCCTTCCCTCTCTCAAACGGTCCCTCGGACCGAGTGAGCTTTCTCTTCTCAAATCAACCGGGAACAAAACTTCCCCGCAAGGACAACCACACAATTTGTGTCTCTTGCCTTGGTTACATATGAGTATTGATCACAAGAAAGAATGAGAAAGAAGAAAGCGATCCAAGCGCAAGAGCTCAAAAGAACACGACAAATCACTCTCACTGGTCACTAATGCTTTTTTGGAATTGGGAGAGGATTTGATCACTTGGGTGTGTCTTGTATTGAATGCTAGAGCTCTTGTAAGTGGTTGGAAGGTTGGAAACTTGGATTACTTGAATGTGGGGTGGTTGGGGGTATTTATAGCCCCAACCACAAAACTAGCCGTTTGATGGGGCTGTCTGTCGCATGGTGCACCGGACAGTCCGGTGCACACCGGACAGTGTCCGGTGCGCCAGCCACGTCACCAGGCCATTGGATTCCGACCGTTGGAGCTCTGACTTCTGGGCCCGCCTGGATGTCCGGTGGCACACCAGACATGCACTGTAGAGTGTCCGGTGCGCCACTTCGCTCGTGCCTGACTTCTGCGCGCTCTGGCACGCATTTAATGCCTCTGCAGGTGACCGTTGGCGCGAAGTAGTCGTTGCCCCGCTAGCTCACCGGACAGTCCGGTGCACACCGGACATGTCCGGTGAATTATATCGGAGCGAATTCCCGAAGCTGGCGAGTTCCAGAGTTGCTCTTCCTTGGGGCACCAGACACTGTCCGGTGTACACCGGACAGTCCGGTGAATTATAGCGGAGCACCTCTGGATTTTCCCGAAGGTGAGGAGTTCAGCGTGAAGTCCCCTGGTGCACCGGACACTGTCCGGTGGTGCACCGGACAATCCGGTGCGCCAGACCAGGGCACACTTCGGTTATCCCTTTGCTCTTTTGTTGAACCCAATACTTGGTCTTTTTATTGGCTGAGTGTGAACCTTTGGCACCTGTATAACTTATATACTTAGAGCAAACTAGTTAGTCCAATTATTTGTGTTGGGCAATTCAACCACCAAAATTATTTAGGAAATAGGTGTAAGCCTAATTCCCTTTCAATCTCCCCCTTTTTGGTGATTGATGCCAACACAAACCAAAGCAAGTATAGAAATGCATAATTGAACTAGTTTGCATAATGTAAGTGCAAAGGTTGCTTGGAATTGAGCCAATATAAATACTTATAATATATGCATGGATTGTTTCTTCATTTTTAACATTTTGGACCACGCTTGCACCACTTGTTTTGTTTTTGCAAATTCTTTTGTAAATCCTTTTCAAAGTTCTTTTGCAAATAGTCAAAGGTAAATGAATAATATTTTGTGAAGCATTTTCAAGATTTGAAATTTTCTCCCCCTGTTTCAAATGCTTTTCCTTTGACTAAAACAAAACTCCCCCTAAATGGAATCTCCTCTTAGTGTTCAAGAGTGTTTTGATATATTAATTTTGAAAAACTACTCTCTCCCCCTGGTGAATACAAAGATATACCAATTTGAAATTTACCAATTGAAAATCCTTAGTTTTAAAATTAGGTGGTGGTGCGGTCCTTTTGCTTTGGGCTCATGCTTTCTCCCCCTTTGGCATAAATCGTCAAAAACGGAATCATAAGAGCCCTTAGAATTACTTTCTCCCCCTCTGGTCATAAATAAATGAGTGAAGATTATACCAAAGACGAAGTCCTTCTCCCCCAAAGATGGAGAGTGGCTTGGAGCGACGGCGAAGGATGAGTTACGGAGTGGAAGCCTTTGTCTTTGCCGAAGACTCCAATTCCCTTTCAATATACCTATGACTTGGTTTGAAATAGACTTGACAACACATTAGTCATAGCATATGAGAGAGACATGATCAAAGGTATATGAATGAGCTATGTGTGCAATTTAACAAAAGAAGTTCCTAGAATCAAGAATATTTAGCTCATGCCTAAGTTTGTTAAAAGTTTGTTTATCAAGGGGCTTGGTAAAGATATCGGCTAATTGATCTTTAGTATTAATGTAAGAAATCTCGATATCTCCCTTTTGTTGGTGATCCCTTAAAAAGTGATACCGAATGGCTATGTGTTTAGTGCGGCTATGCTCAACGGGATTATCCGCCATGCGGATTGCACTCTCATTATCACATAGAAGAGGAACTTTGGTTAATTTGTAACCGTAGTCCCTAAGGGTTTGCCTCATCCAAAGTAGTTGCGCGCAACAATGGCCTGCGGCACTCGGCCTCGACGGTGGAAAGAGCGACCGAATTTTGCTTCTTTGAAGCCCAAGACACCAAGGATCTTCCCAAGAACTGACAAGTCCTCGATGTGCTCTTTCTATTAATTTTACACCCCGCCCAATCGGCATCCGAATAACCAATCAAATCAAAAGTGGATCCCCTAGGATACCAAAGCCCAAACTTAGGAGTATAAACTAAATATCTCAAGATTCGTTTTACGGCCGTAAGGTGAGCTTCCTTAGGGTCGGCTTGGAATCTTGCACACATGCATACGGAAAGCATAATATCCGGTCGAGATGCACATAAATAGAGTAAAGATCCAATCATCGACCGATATACCTTTTGATCCACGGACTTACCTTCCGTGTCGAGGTCGAGATGCCCATTGGTTCCCATGGGTGTTTTGATGGGTTTGGCATCCTTCATTCCAAACTTGCTTAGAATATCTTGAGTATACTTCGTTTGGCTAAGGAATGTGCCCTCTTGGAGTTGCTTCACTTGAAATCCTAAGAAATACTTCAACTCCCCCATCATAGACATCTCGAATTTTTGTGTCATGATCCTACTAAACTCTTCACATGTAGACTCGTTAGTAGACCCAAATATAATATCATCAACATAAATTTGGCATACAAAAAAGTCATTTTCAAGAGTTTTAGTGAATAAAGTAGGATCGGGCTTTCCAACTTTGAATCCATTAGTGATAAGGAAATCTCTTAGGCATTCATACCATGCTCTTGGGGCTTGCTTGAGCCCATAAAGCGCCTTAGAGAGTTTATAAACATGGTTAGGGTACTCACTATCTTCAAAGCCGGGAGGTTGCTCAACATAGACCTCTTCCTTGATTGGTCCATTGAGGAAGGCACTTTTCACGTCCATTTGATAAAGCTTAAAGCCATGGTAAGTAGCATAAGCTAATAATATTCGAATTGACTCAAGCCTAGCTACGGGTGCATAGGTTTCACCGAAATCCAAATCTTCAACTTGGGAGTATCCTTTGGCCACAAGTCGAGCTTTGTTCCTTGTCACCACACCATGCTCATCTTGCTTGTTGCGGAACACCCATTTGGTTCCTACAACATTTTGATTAGGACATGGAACCAAATGCCATACCTCATTCCTAGTGAAGTTGTTGAGCTCCTCTTGCATCGCCACCACCCAATCAGAATCTTGAAGTGCTTCCTCTACCCTGTGTGGCTCAATAGAGGAAACAAAAGAGTAATGCTCACAAAAATGTGCAACACGAGATCTAGTGGTTACCCCCTTATGAATGTCGCCGAGGATGGTGTCAACGGGGTGATCTCGTTGGATTGCTTGGTGGACTCTTGGGTGTGGCGGCCTTTGTTCTTCATCCTCCTTGTCTTGATCATTTGCATCTCCCCCTTGATCATTGCCGTCGTCTTGAGGTGGCTCATTTGCTTGATCTTCTTCTTCATCAACTTGAGCCTCATACTTATTTTGAGTTGGTGGAGATGCTTGTGTGGAGGAGGATGGTTGATCTTGTGCATGTGGAGGCTCTTCAGATTCCCTAGGACACACATCCCCAATGGACATGTTCCTTAGCGCGATGCATGGAGCCTCTTCAATACCTATCTCATCAAGATCAACTTGCTCTACTTGAGAGCCGTTAGTCTCATCAAACACAACGTCACAAGAAACTTCAACTTGTCCAGTGGACTTGTTAAAGACTCTATATGCCCTTGTGTTTGAATCATATCCTAGTAAAAATCCTTCTACAGTCTTAGGAGCAAATTTAGATTTTCTACCTCTTTTAACAAGAATAAAGCATTTGCTACCAAAGACTCTAAAATATGAAATATTGGGCTTTTTACCGGTTAGGAGTTCGTATGATGTCTTCTTGAGGATTCGGTGTAGATACTACCGGTTGATGGCGTAGCAGGCGGTGTTGACCGCCTCGGCCCAAAACCGATCCGAAGTCTTGTACTCATCAAGCATGGTTCTTGCCATATCCAATAGAGTTCTATTCTTCCTCTCCACTACACCATTTTGTTGTGGCGTGTAGGGAGAAGAGAACTCATGCTTGATGCCCTCCTCCTCAAGGAAGCCTTCAATTTGAGAGTTCTTGAACTCCGTCCCGTTGTCGCTTCTAATTTTCTTGATCCTTAAGCCGAACTCGTTTTGAGCCCGTCTCAAGAATCCCTTTAAGGTCTCTTGGGTGTGAGATTTTTCCTGCAAAAAGAACACCCAAGTGAAGCGAGAATAATCATCCACAATAACTAGACAGTACTTACTCCCCCCGATGCTTATGTAAGCAATCGGGCCGAATAGATCCATATGTAGGAGCTCCAGTGGCCTGTCGGTCGTCATGATGTTCTTGTGTGGATGGTGAGCACCAACTTGCTTCCCCGCTTGGCATGCGCTACAAATCCTGTCTTTCTCAAAATGAACATTTGTTAATCCTAAAATGTGCTCTCCCTTTAGAAGCTTGTGAAGATTCTTCATCCCAACATGTGCTAGTCGGCGATGCCAGAGCCAACCCATGTTAGTCTTAGCAATTAAGCAAGTGTCGAGTTCAGCTCTATCAAAATCTACCAAGTATAGCTGACCCTCTAACACTCCCTTAAATGCTATTGAATCATCACTTCTTCTAAAGACAGTGACACCTACATCAGTAAAAAGACAGTTGTAACCCATTTGACATAATTGAGAGACTGAAAGCAAATTGTAATCTAATGAATTTACAAGAAAAACATTGGAAATAGAATGGTCAGGAGATATAGCAATTTTACCCAATCCTTTGACCAAACCTTGATTTCCATCCCCGAATGTGATAGCTCGTTGAGGATCTTGGTTTTTCTCATAGGAGGAGAACATCTTCTTCTCCCCTGTCATGTGGTTTGTGCACCCGATGTCGATGATCCAACTTGAGCCCCCGGATGCATAAACCTACAAAACAAGTTTAGTTCTTCACTTTAGGTACCCAAATGGTTTTGGGTCCTTTGGCATTAGATACAAGAACTTTGGGTACCCAAACACAAGTTTTTGACCCCTTGTGCTTGCCCTCAACATATTTGGCAACTACCTTGCCGGATTTGTTAGTCAACACATATGATGCATCAAAAGTTTTAAATGAAATGTCATGATCATTTGATGCACTAGGAGTTTTCTTCTTAGGCAACTTTGCACGGGTTGGTTGCCTAGAACTAGATGTCTCACCCTTATACATAAAAGCATGGTTAGGGCCAGAGTGAGACTTCCTAGAATGAATTCTCCTAATTTTGCTCTCAGGATAATCGACAGGGTACAAAATGTAACCCTCGTTATCTTGAGGCATGGGAGCCTTGCCCTTAACAAAATTAGACAATTTCTTAGGAGGGGCATTAAGTTTGACATTGTCCCCCTTTTGGAAGCCAATGCCATCCTTGATGCCAGGGCGTCTCCCACTATAAAGCATACTACGAGCAAATTTAAATTTTTCATTTTCAATTTCATGCTCGGCAATTTTTGCATCTAGTTTAGCTATATGATCATTTTGTTGTTTAATTAAAGCCATATGATCATGTATAACATTAATATCAACATCTCTACATCTAGTGCAAATGGTAGTGTGCTCAACAGTTGATGTAGATGGTTTGCAAGATTTTAGTTCAACAATCTTAGAACGCAATATATCATTTTTATCTCTAAGATCGGAAATAGTAGCATTGCAAACATCAAAATCTTTAGCCTTAGCAAGCAATTTTTCATTTTCATTCCTAAGGCTAGCAAGAGATATGTTCAATTCTTCAATTTTAGCAAGCAAATTATCATTATCATTTCTAAGATTGGGAACTGAAACATTACAAGCAATAGAATCAACCTTAGTTAACAAATTAGCATTCTCATGTTTAAGGTTGTCTATAGTCTCATGGCAAGTGCTTAGTTCACTAGATAATTTTTCACATTTTTTAACTTCTAGAGAATAAGCATTTTTAACTTTAACATGCCTTTTGTTTTCCTTGATTAGGAAGTCCTCTTGGGAGTCCAAGAGATCATCCTTCTCATGAATGGCGCTAATTAATTCATTTAACTTCTCCTTTTGTTGCATGTTTAAGTTGGCAAAAAGAGTGCGCAAGTTATCTTTCTCATCACTAGCATTTTCATCACTAGAAGACTCATATCTAGTGGAGGATTTAGATTTAACCTTCTTCTTTTTGCCGTCCTTTGCCATGAGGCACTTGTGGCCGACATTGGGGAAGAGAAGTCCCTTGGTGACGGCGATGTTGGCGGCGTCCTCGTCGTCGGAGGAGTCGCTAGAGCTTTCGTCGGAGTCCCATTCCCGACAAACATGGGCATCGCCGCCCTTCTTCTTGTAGTACCTCTTCTTCTCCTTTCTTCTCCCCTTCTTGTCGTCGCCCCTGTCACTGTCACTAGAAATAGGACATTTTGCTATAAAGTGACCAGGCTTACCACACTTGTAGCAAACCTTCTTGGAGCGGGGCTTGTAATCTTTCCCCTTCCTTTGCTTGAGGATTTGGTGGAAGCTCTTGATGACGAGCGCCATTTCCTCATTGTCGAGCTTGGAGGCGTCGATGGGTGTTCTACTCGGTGTAGACTCCTCCTTCTTTACTTCCGTCGCCTTGAATGCGACGGGTTGAGCTTCGGACGTGGAAGGACCGTCAAGCTCGTTGATCTTCCGTGAGCCCTTGATCATAAATTCAAAGCTCACAAAATTCCCGATTACTTCCTCGGGAGTCATTAGTGTGTATCTAGGATTGCCATGAATTAATTGGACTTGAGTAGGGTTAAGGAAAATGAGTGATCTTAAAATAACCTTAACCACATCGTGGTCATCCCATTTCTTGCTCCCGAGGTTGCGCACTTGGTTCACCAAGGTTTTGAGCCGGTTGTACATATCTTGTGGCTCCTCCCCTTGGCGAAGACGGAAGCGACCGAGCTCCCCCTCGATCGTTTCCCGCTTGGTGATCTTGGTGAGTTCATCACCCTCGTGCGCGGTTTTGAGCACGTCCCAAACTTCCTTGGCGCTCTTATATCCTTGCACCTTGTTGTACTCCTCCCTACTTAGAGAGGCGAGGAGTATTGTTGTGGCTTGGGAGTTGAAGTGCTCGATTTGGGCCACCTCGTCCTCATCATAATCCTCATCCCCGACGGATGGTACCTGTGCTCCAAACTCAACAACATTCCATATACTTTTGTGGAGTGAGGTTAGATGAAATTTCATTAAATCACTCCACCTAGCATAATCTTCACCGTCAAAGGTTGGCGGTTTGCCTAATGGAACAGAAAGTAATGGAGTATGTCTAGAGGTGCGAGGGTAGTGTAAGGGAATCTTACTAAACTTCTTGCGCTCATGGCGCATAGAAGTTATGGAGGGCGCGTCGGAGCCGGAGGTGGAAGGTGATGAAGTGTCGGTCTCGTAGTAGACCACCTTCCTCATCTTTTTTATCTTGTCGCCACTCCAATGCGACTTGTGGGAAGAAGTTTTCTTCTCCTTCCCCTTTCCCTTTTTGCGGGACTCTTTCGATGAAGCCTTCCCGTGGCTTGTAGTGGGCTTTTCGCCGGTCTCCATCTCCTTCTTGGCGTGATCTCCCGACATCACTTCGAGCGGTTAGGCTCTAATGAAGCACCGGGCTCTGATACCAATTGAAAGTCGCCTAGAGGGGGTGAATAGGGCGAAACTGAAATTTACAAAGTTAATCACAACTACAAGCCGGGTTAGCGTTAGAAATATAATCGAGTCCGCGAGAGAGGGTGCAAAACAAATCGCAAGCAAATAAAAAGTGTGACACGTGGATTTGTTTTACCGAGGTTCGGTTCTCGCAAACCTACTCCCCGTTGAGGAGGCCACAAAGGCCGGGTCTTTTTCAACCCCTTCCCTCTCTCAAACGGTCCCTCGGACCGAGTGAGCTTTCTCTTCTCAAATCAACCAGGAACAAAACTTCCCCGCAAGGACCACCACACAATTGGTGTCTCTTGCCTTGGTTACAATTGAGTATTGATCACAAGAAAGAATGAGAAAGAAGAAAGCGATCCAAGCGCAAGAGCTCAAAAGAACACGACAAATCACTCTCACTGGTCACTAATGCTTTTGTGGAATTGGGAGAGGATTTGATCACTTGGGTGTGTCTTTTATTGAATGCTAGAGCTCTTGTAAGTGGTTGGAAGGTTGGAAACTTGGATTACTTGAATGTGGGGTGGTTGGGGGTATTTATAGCCCCAACCACAAAACTAGCCGTTTGGTGGGGCTGTCTGTCGCATGGTGCACCGGACAGTCCGGTGCGCCAGCCACGTCACCAGGCCGTTGGATTCCGACCGTTGGAGCTCTGACTTCTGGGCCCTCCTGGATGTCCGGTGGCACACCGGACATGCACTGTAGAGTGTCCGGTGCGCCACTTCGCGCGTGCCTGACTTCTGCGCGCTCTGACACGCATTTAATGCCTCTGCAGGTGACCGTTGGCGCGAAGTAGTCGTTGCCCCGCTGGCTCACCGGACAGTCCGGTGCACACCGGACATGTCCGGTGAATTATAGCGGGGCGAATTCCCGAAGCTGACGAGTTCCAGAGTTGCTCTTCCTTGGGGCACCAGACACTGTCCGGTGTACACCGGACAGTCCGGTGAATTATAGCGGAGCACCTCTAGATTTTCCCGAAGGTGAGGAGTTCAGCGTGAAGTCCCCTGGTGCACCGGACACTGTCCGGTGGTGCACCGGACACAGTCCGGTGGCACATCGGACAGTCCGGTGCGCCAGACCAGGGCACACTTCGGTTATCCCTTTGCTCTTTTGTTGAACCCAATACTTGGTCTTTTTATTGGCTGGGTGTGAACCTTTGGCACCTGTATGACTTATATACTTAGAGCAAACTAGTTAGTCTAATTATTTGTGTTGGGCAATTCAACCACCAAAATCATTTAGGAAATAGGTGTAAGCCTAATTCCCTTTCAGTTATGTTAAGTGTATTGAGTGTTTTATTGTTTAGTCTTGATCCTGCCGGTGTGGAGCAGTTGTTTTATTGTTTAGTCTTGATCCTGCCGGTCGTCCTCTCTTTCGATTAGCCAGTTTTGCTAGTCTTGCCATGTTCTCTTCCACAGACAGACACGTTCTGCTGTTATGTCCATATGCTATTCCACACAATTGGCATCTTCTATTCTTCTTTTTTTCTCCTTTCGCACCTAGTTTCATAATCCTATCTTCTGTATTTTTATTGTCCGTCCTTTTGGCCTTGCACGATCCGGCATACTCAGATTTATAACATCCACATTAAAATTCAACCTCTGTATAATAAAAGAAGTTATTAATTAGCATACACATATTTACATAAAGTATCTTTCTACTGATCAGTAAAATCCTTTTTCAATGCTCACCTTCTTAGCTTCTGAGGATGCACCAATATGTTCCATTTGTTCATGTGCTATGTGATACGGAGAACTTGTATCACCAACCTCAGGTGGAAATCTCAGGTTGTCCACCTATATAGCACAACCCAAATACATCAACATTTCCATGCAGCATAAACATATATTTTCATTATATACAAACGAACAAATTTTTTTAATATGTACCTGGTTACCAGATGTTATTATTGTTAACGCATGTTCACATCTAGTTATGGTGTTATGCTCATCCTACAACATAAAATTTGCTTAGTACATTGATTTTATATATTCATTATATACAATATTTCATGCAATATTATATATTTATCTTTTACATACCATTTTTGCATGTAATTGTATTGTCATCTTCCATCCCATCGTCAGCATTATTATTATTTAATTCTCCTTCCTGGTTCAAATAATATGTTACCATGCATACTATATGTTACAAATAGTATAACATTTAAACAACTGAAATATTATTACCTTGTTTTCCTCATCATCACTAACATCATATGACTCATTACATCCAATATCTGGCTCTAATCGACATAGAACGCCATCGAGCTCATCCAACACATCCATTGCCTTGTCGTACCCTGCTTTTGACATACACGCCTGACGAACCACTTTCATTGTTTTCGTTAGCAACATTTTTTGTCTGTATGATTTAGTAACTCCATCCTTTCCCCTGAAGCTCTCATCAATTCTTTCAAACGGTACATCTTTTCTTGATGAGACAATGTACCTTTGCAATATATACTTTGAAGGTATCTTTTCTACTTGAAGATGCATGAAGGCTCTTAAAAGATGAACACACAATAGACCTTAAAACAAATTAAAACCAACCCTTATTTTTAACGATATATATTAATTTGTACTTCAATCAACAAATTATTTAGCATGCAAATTTACTATTTTACTCAACACAATATGTACAAACCTGTATGTTCCCACTGTTTGCACTCACATGTATACTCCCCAGATTCTATGTCCGCTGTTATCTTGAATTGATGTTGTCCCCACACAATTTTATTAGACCGTTTTGTATGTTGTACGATCCAATCTTTATCACAACCGTCTGTGTCCTTTAATATTTTGTATGTAGTGGTGTATTTCATTGATATCTCAAATCTATTCATAACAGCTCTGGTGTATGTTCTAGACACTCTTACTTCGAACCTATACAATGTATCTGTTGTCCTTGGTCCCTATAAGACATTATTATCATAATTAAACAAAGTATTTACATAAACATGTATGCCCTACAGTAATAATAACAAGCACGTCATAGCTTGCTCATCAATGCCTCCTTTGATTCTTTCATTTTCCTGTTGTGCAACATTTTCATCATTTGTTTAGCGAACTCATGTAGAGGGGTGTTCGCATCTACATGTGATTGCTTCACTAATCTGTTCATGCTCTCACTTCGTTGTGTAGATACCATTACCCCACATAAGTCATTTTTAAAAAATGCTGGTATCCATTCTTTCCTTATTTCATATAGTTTGCGTAGAGTCATATCTTCATGAAGATTGAACTCCTCTAGCATCATTTCCCAGGCACATTCAAACTCATGAGGAGTTAATGGATGATGTATAATAGATTGAAATGTTGTTTTAAAATCCTTATCAGCAAACCTTGCATATATCTCATTTAAGAATGACATAAATATGTTCTGGACATGCCATAAACACAGTCTGTGAACTGTTTTTGGAAATACAGTTCTTAGAGCAATTGGCATTGCAGGATCTTGATCTGCAATTGCTCACAAACTATTAATTTACTATCACAATAAATTAATTCATTTTTTGCATAACAAATTGACATACCTCATACATGTTAGCATAACTCTCGGACCCTCGCATCTCATACATGTTTTGAATGAATTGAAAGCCCATTCAAAAGTCTGCACTGTTTCATCTCCCAACAAAACAAATCCAAACATTGTACACTGCAGATGGCTGTTAGCTCCAACAAACATGCCCAGTGGTTTATCATATATATTTGTCTTGTGTGTTGTATCAAATGTCACAGCATCACCATAATCTGCATATTCCCCCTGCATACTTGCGTGTGACCAAAAAATACTCACTATTTTTCCATCATTGTCTAGCTGAAAATCACAAAAAATTGTGGATTCTGTTTCTTGCATTCTGTAAAGAAAGCCAAAAGTTTGGCTACATCATTTGCGCAATTTTCTCGTCTCCTTGCTGCCCTCTTACATTTGTTTGCACAAAAAATGATTATACAAACATTTGCCATAGTAATATTTATGGCACTAAATGTATACACATGAAACAAAAAAAACTGCTTACATATTTTTCAGATCTTGAGCAGTTACCGGTACATTCTCTGGCCCATCATGCATTTCTGATATAAAATCAACTATGCAATGCTGCGGCACTCGGCTATCATGCATTGCATCAACAAAATTTATGAATTCAGCATCCCTACTTTTGTTGCAACGTAAATGTTGTTTCTCTGCTTCGTCAGTTATGAACTCATGGTTATGCTCCAAGTTTACCAGCTCAATTTTTGCAGCTACAACCATTTTTTGTTCATCATCATATATTTTTTATAATTTTATTCCAGCCTTACATTGCGTACGCCCCGAAGTCCTATTCCTCATCCTAGGTGTATCATTTGATTTTGGTGCACTTTTACCTTCACGTGAACAATTTATCCACTTACTGAATGTCTTCTCTCTGTATTTCTTCAGTGGAAATCCAACTTCATATGCATACCTTTTATAGAATTTATATGCATCATCAACATCCTTGAAAGTCATCCCTACCTTTGGCACTATAGTTGGATCAATGTTTTTTCTGCAAATTAATTGACATTGTTGTTTGTACGATGGAATATGATCATAACAATCTAATCAATCAAGAATCAAACACAACAATTGGACTTACATGTGAATGCAGTATTTGAGGCGTATCCATCTCCCTAGAGCTAATATTGGACATAGGAGGTCGGACCCTTTGTTCTCTTTCTTCCTCTATGCTCATCTCGTCGATTACAGGACCCAATAGAGCAGGAGGTGGTGTGACCAGTGAGTTACCATCAACTCCTCCCTCTGTCTCTGGATCAAGATGAACGCCACCTCCTACCATCGCCGACGACTCTCCAGAGCCAGCCATCTCCACCTCCAAATAGTTATGCAGGATTTGTGGTGTTTTTTCCGATGAAAGGAAATCACGGATACTATACAAGTAACCGCATCCACGTTTCCAGGGTATTTCCATTTTTTCCGAAACCGTCCCGATATTCTAGCGATGTACATGTAAAACTAATTTCCCTAATACAATACTTACGCATAATGACTCAACATTTTATGCCACAAAGTATATACTATTTATGCACTTTTGTAGATTACCGATTTTATGCCATATCCTTCAACATCTTATTCTACATTCTATTTACCCGCCGCCATTACACCCCATGCAAGATCCATAAATTTCGCGCCCACGTAACAGAGTAATCACGTTTGCATGTGGAAATTATTCCCTATAATTCCGCACCACTTCCAAATGTTTACCGCCTTGCCATTGAACCAACCGCGTAACGACGTCGTCTGCCCTGCATGCCGTCTGTCTGGTATACATTAAGCACAGGCGCGATTGTCTCAGCGGACCAGACCACGTAACCGACCTGAGCTTTCTTTAATATCCGAAGCCCAGGGCTCCCGTTATACCTGCCCTATATATATATGTATATATATATATATATTAGTTATGTATTTCCTTAGTGTTTTCTATTTCACAGCTTAATATTAGCGATCACATAATGTGTTTCCGTATCACGTATGTGAGAATCAAACTCGTGTATTGGGTAGGGAAGTTTAGAGATAAATCAATGGTCATATTGTGCATTCCATTTCATTTTTTGACTGGACAATGTAATCTGCTTCAACACTTAACTGATACGAACATCGAAGACAGATTGGCAGACAGGGACGAAGAAGCAAGAGTTTTTTTAGGACAGCAGAACTAAACCATTATAGCGATATAATCTCTCTAAATTACATGTATAGATAAATATAATAGTTTAAAGTAAACTTTATATGAAAACATCGATGAACAACTTTTTTTGAAAGTTCACCGAAGAGAATCCCCACCTAAATCCATTACATTTTCATTAATATATAGCCCGATAGGCTTATAAGGTTATAGAGAGAACAGATACAACATACACCAACACACAAAAGACATCACAACCACTAGATTGAGAAACAAATGAGACACTCACATCCGAACTTGACATGAGCAGAACAACAACAACCAAATTCCTAAGGACATGACCATCAAACATCGTACTCGTCAGCTAACCCAAATCAATGTAAACCACACCACTCATCGTAGCAACGCCGCACAATTGTCTCCCTCCATTGGGCACAACAAGGGGAGGAATCTTTGAAGGGATGAAGACCGTCCAACTGAGAGGGGGCTAAGAGTGAGAGCACGCCAATCGAAGCATACCGAAAAACAACCATCCCTCTGTAGTTGGAGGCGAGCACTCCATAGACAACACATCCAAGCACCATAAACTGTCATCCTGCGCTGCGTCCTTAAAGGGAAGGAAGCCTCTAAGGAGGGAGGGCGAGACCATGGGTCCACCTGACATAAGATTGATGTCGCCACCAACAGGAGACAGATGGCGAAGCAAAGCTGCCAATGGCTACACAACCAAGAGCCACGACCATGAGATGAGATCACACACCTTGACGCGGGCTAAAACAACCAGGATGGTCGTCGATCGACGACGAGCACCACCACAATACAACATACTTGTCGGGGCACAGAGCCGTCACACAATCACATCTCTCCTCGTAGCTGCGCCGCTCCACTACCGTGTGACCCTCTAGGTGAGGGGTCGCACAAACGTGAGCGGGGACAAAGAGAGACGGGATGTACACCAACCACTACAAAACTAGAAAACGTCAATCTCCCTTCGAGCTAGCAGCGATGTCGCAACAACGTATTCGGGTTTAGCTTGCTATCATCTAACGCTGCTCGAGGGGAGGTGTCCTCGAAGGGGGAAAGTTGTAGAGGCGGATATTCACCGGCCTAGCATAAGATTTAGCGCAGGATCTAATTTTTTATATATCTTGAATCATAGGATCTAATTCTTCCTTAGTAGTTTTCGCACAGGTAATGGTGTTTGCTATTGCTCAAGGCTCTAAATTCAAAAGCTATTTTGAAAATCAAAATTCTTTGGACACTCTGTGTATGCGGCTTTTGTTAGGATTGATAAACGAAGAGTGTTCTTGTTGAAAAGCAGTTGAGCTTCTTCAGCTGAGTTGAGCTTTTTCAGCTGACTTGAACTTTATCGGCTGAGTTGAACTTCGTCAACTGAATTGAGCTTCTTGAGCTGAGTTGAGATTCTTCGGGTGGGTTGAGCTTTGACTTCAGCTGAGTTGAACTTAACTTCAACCGTGAAACTCTTTGGTCAAAACCAGTTGAACCTGCCTCGTTGAACTGGTCCTAGGACAATTCAACTTATCTCTGGGTCAGCTGCCCAGTCTGACTAGCAGACTTTCTGTCAGCCTGCCACCAGGTGGTTGAATCGGCCCTAGGGGCGGTTCAACCGGAGTCAAGACCTGTTGACCAGTCTGACCTACAATATGTCAGTCTGACTGGCAGATTGTCTAACTGCCTGCCACCAGGCGGTTGAACCGGACCTAGGGCGGTTCAACCGATGTCGGGACCTGTTGACCAGTCTGACCTGTAGTCTACCAGTCTAACTGCACACTGACTATTAGCCTGCCCCCAAGCGGCCAAGCGGTTGAACCGACCCTAGGGACGGTTCAACCGGCCTTGCACAAAAAAGCCAGTCCAACGGCTCTTTTTAAGGAGACTCTATAAATACCCCCTCATACCTCTCTCCTCATTTACCCTGGTCGCCCCCACACTTATTGCTCACCTATCTTGAGAGAAAAGCACTCTCCCTCTCTCTCTCACACCCGATCTAGCTCACAAATCAAATCGATTGAAGGAGACCCTTTGGTGCGAGGTTTATGCTTGTGCCCCTCGGATTTGGTTTTCCTCTCCCTTCTCATTCTCATCTCTTGAGCTTGTTGCAAACATCTCTTATGCGATATTGTTGTTCTTGGAACCCTAGACTTCCTAGACGGATTGAGGTCGCTTGGGAGTCTCCAAAGTTGTTAACGACCCCAAGAAGTTTGTATTCCCCGCTCTTGTGAGCATATTTGAGAAAAGATTCACTTGACCTTGGTGGTCGGATTGTGGAGGATTAGGGTTGGAAAAGACCTGGCCCTTTGTGGGCTCCTCAACGGGGAGTAGGACACCTTTGTGGTGCAGCCGAACCTCAGGATAAAATCTTATGTCTTATGTTCTTGCGTGGATCCGTGATTGTGATTTCCTATTTGGCAAGATAGGCATATAGGTTTGTTCATCGTGTGGATCTAGTGGTGAATTAACTCCCGTATTTCTCACCATCCACACTTAGTTTATCCCTCGTGTTTTCCATTCTAAGAGATCCCTCGCATTTCTGTGTAGTTAAAAGCCTAGATTTATTCTAGCAATTGCATTGGTTGAGAGTAGTTCAACTTGCCTTTATAGCAGTTGAACTGGCATGCACTAGTTGAACTAGAAATTTGACATTATCTTGAAATTTGTGATGATAATTTTCAGGTTTAGCCTATTCACCCCCCTCTAGGCTACTTTCATGTACGTAGAGCAACCCCTGGCTTCGAGGATGACATGTACCTCGACTATATGTACAAACTCTCTAAGACGCTCTATGGACTTAAGCAAGCCCCAAGAGCATGGTATGAATGCCTTAGTGATTTCCTTATTTCTAATGCTTTCAAGGTCGGGAAAGCTGATACTACTCTTTTCACTAAGACTTGCAATGGTGATTTGTTTATATGCCAAATGTATGTCGATGACATAATATTTGGTTCTACCAATCAAAAGTCACGTGAAGAGTTTAGCAGGGCGATGACACAGAAATTCGAGATGCCCATGATGGGAGAGTTGACTTACTTTGTCGGATTTCAACTTGGTTTTAGCTTTCACTGACACTCATTATAAAACCAAATTTGTGTTGTTTAGAGTTGATTTTTGTAGGATCACCTATTCACCCCCCTCTAGGTGCTCTCATGTTGTACTATACTTTGTGATGCGTGAAACCAAAATGAGTGTTTTTTAGCCGGAGGTGAAAACACCTTCCTTTTTTACGCGTAACAAAGGCATAAAGCCACTATATTTTTGCTAGTGAAACAAAGGTTAAGTGCTTTAATACAATAGAAACTACTTTGGCTTTCATTTATAAGAACAGTCCCAACCCAAGGCACTACTTATAGTTTCTATAGCCCCCAAGCCATCTAGAAACTACTACTAGACACTACCTCTCCAATGCAAACATCAGTATTACTTAACTAAATTTAATACTCCTCTTTTCTTACTGTGTCTTGGATATCGTGTTGAAACCAAGTCTTATGAAAGACCCAATTTCTTACTCTTTCTTCATTTAATTGCTTGCCACATCATCTTTTAGCCTGTCTGGCAGTTGAATTGATGCTATAGAAACTGGATGACATGGAGGATCAGGACTGCTCTAACGCACACACTAATAAAAATGAAACATTCATTTTACCTAATCAAAGCAAGGCTTGCTACAAAGGTTTCATATACTTTCAATAGTACTTGATCTCTGTTTGATTCTACCCTCTATTAAAGAGCTTCAGAATTCTTGTCGTGACTAACCCTGTTTGTAGTACGATTCGAAAACAAAGGGGATATCTTCCCTTCTTGCGGTTATTCAAATGAGAGGATTTGAATGATGTTGTGCACAATGGCATGATGCAAAATATATGATGCTGATAGTGTTGTGACGATGGTGCATCATAATAAAAAAGTAAACGATCTTGCCTTCATCTGAAGGTCTTCAGAATTTGACTCTGCATTCCATTGAAACAACTTTGGAGTCTTATCACCTTGACTAAGTGATTTTCTTTTTACTCTACCTTCTACTTGAAGGACTTTTAGAGTCTTTTCACCTTTATTAGGTGATTTTCTTTCTGACTTTCTTCCACTTGAAGGACTTTAAAGTCTTTCACCTTTACTAGGTGATTGATCCTACCTCCATACGAAGGTCTTCGAGATCTTTTTGCTTCCTGTTACACTAGATGGTACAACCTCAGAGTTACATTTACAAATTTGAGAAGGGTACCGTCGGAGAGGAAATCTCCGACCGGGTGGCGGAGTGCACCCGCCCTAAATCCTAAGATGAGGAGGGCTTAAGCGTTTTGCTTGATCGTTGAAGTGAGGAAGAAGAACTCGGGAACACGCAAGGGTTTAGAGTGGTTCGGGCCGACGGAGCGTAATACCCTACTCCACTGTGAGTTGTATTGCTCAAGAGCTTGTATGAGCTTAGCGAGTCTAAGATTGCGTCTGTGTGTAACGTCGTGTGCCTCCCCCTTTATAGTCGAGGGGGGACATGTACAAAGAGACCCTGAGCCCCGACATGCGGGCCCAGAGACATAATGGTGGAACACCCAGAGCAACTAGTGTTGGTCACCTTGCGCTATCTCCTTGGGCCTTGACATCCATTGCCTGAGTAGAATTGGCGTGCTGCCTAAGGTTCCTTGGAATGGACCAAGTTATGATGACTACTGCGAGCATGCAGCGGTGCGGGCGTACTGCCCACTGCTTTGATTGGACAGGTATGCCGCCCGCTCTGGTCGACGCCTGCCACCAGAGTGGACGGGGCGCATTAAATGCCGAGTCGGCACTTCGCCTGTGAGAAGGGCGGTCAGGCGGCGCACGATCTCCGCAATAAATGCAGAGATCGCACGAGCCTGAATCCTTACGTCAGGCCCTGCTCTTCGGCTTTCATCACAGGCCACAGACACGTGGCAGCATCGGGTTTCCGCCCAGGCGGGGAGAGTAGGCGTGCCTGACAAAATCCCGACAAGTGTCTGTGTTGGACTCCTGTACGCCCCCGACTCAAGCCAGGATATTCCCTGTCCCGAGATCTCGTTGTGGACGGTCCGGACCTCACCTAGAGGGGTCTGGGTTCCATCTTAGGGGAACACTAAGATCCCAATTAGGTGTGTTGGGGTCCGGCGTTCCCTCACGGGGGTCCGGATCCTAGTGGCCCCGGAGATTGCCCCCGTGGGGGGGGGGTGAGGCGTGGTTTACCACGCCTCCTTACTATAGTAAGGGGTATCCCTGTTCCAGGGTACCGACAGTGGCCCCCGGGCCCTCCTCAAGGGAGGCTACGACCCTGTAGTTGGGCCCAAAGCCTGGCCGACGTGCCATTTCTAGGCACTTGCTGACGCAACGGTTGCCAATCTGTCTTCATTCGTGCTGCCTGCCCCGTCTGTCCCCATAGCAGGCAAGTACATGGCCCCCGCCTCCACCGGTTTCGTTGGGCTGCGTGCGGGTGAGAGCACCTAGAGGGGGGGGTGAATAGGTGATCCTGTGAAACTTAAACTTATAGCCACAAAAACTTGTTAAGTGTTAGCACAATAATCGCCAAGTGGCTAGAGAGAAGGTCTTGCACAATACGATAATCACAAAGAATTCAACACAGAGAAGACACAGTGATTTATCCCGTGGTTCGGCCAAGTACAAAACTTGCCTACTCCACGTTGTGGCGTCCCAACGGACGAGAGTTGCACTCAACTCCTCTCAAGTGATCCAATGATCAACTTGAATACCACAGTGTTATGCTTTTCTTTTCTTATCCCGTTCGCGAGGAATCTCCACAACTTGGAGCCTCTCGCCCTTACACTTTTGATGTTCACAAAGAATCACGGAGTAAGGAAGGGAAGCAACACACACAAATCCACAGCAAAATGCGCACACACACGGCCAAGAATCGAGCTCAAAGACTATCTCAAAGTTCTCACTAGAACGGAGCTCGAATCACTTAGAAAGACAAACGAATGCGCAAAGACTGAGTGTGGATGATCAAGAATGCTCTAAGGTTGCTTGTTGTGCTCCTCCATGCGCCTAGGGGTCCCTTTTATAGCCCCAAGGCAGCTAGGAGCCGTTGAGAACAAATCTGGAAGGCCATCCTTGCCTTCTGTCGTCGGGCGCACCGGACAGTCCGGTGCACACCGGACACTGTCCGGTGCCCGATTTCCTTCCTTAAACAGCGCAGTCGACCGTTGCAGATGCGGGAGCCGTTGGCGCACCGGACATGTCCGGTGCACACCGGACAGTCCGGTGCCCCCATCCGACCGTTGGCTTGGCCACGTGTCCCGCGCAGATCGCGCGGCCGACCGTTAGCCCGGCCGACCGTTGGCTCACCGGACAGTCCGGTGCACACCGGACAGTCCGGTGAATTTTAGCCGTACGCCGTCGGCGAATTCCCGAGAGCGGCCACTTCGCTCGAGGCAGCCTGGCGCACCGGACACTGTCCGGTGCACCACCGGACAGTCCGGTGCCCCAGACCGAAACAGCCTCTTGGCTGTACACATCCAACTCTTCTCTTTTCTTCTTCTTTCTGTTTCTGATACTTAGACAAGTATATTAGTACACAAAACCAATGTACTAAGACTTAGAAACATACCTTTGCTCTTGATTTGCACTTTGTTCATCCATGGGCATAGATTCACATTTAAGCACTTGTGTTGGCACTCAATCACCAAAATACTTAGAAATGGCCCAAAGGCACATTTCCCTTTCAATCTCCCCCTTTTTGGTGATTTATGCCAACACAACATAAAGCAACTAGAACAAGTGCAATATTACTTCAAAAATAAAAACTCAAGTTTATTTTGATTCAATTTGGCATATATGGATCATCCTTTGCTACCACTTGGTTTGTTTTTGCAAATCAAACTTAAACCTCTATCTCTAAGTCAAACACACATGTTGAAGCATAAAGAGAGTCATTCCAAAAGAGATTGATCAAAGATTTCAAAAACTCCCCCTATTTCCCATAATCAACACTTCTCCCCACAAGAGGCCTAACTTTTGACAAAAGAGACAATGCGAGAGTTTTGACAAACCAAAAGCTCTATCCTACTGTTTTCAAAGTTTCTCAAGTGGTAGCTGATCCATTTATTGCTTTGGCCTTTATTTTCTCCCCCTTTGGCATCAAGCACCAAAACGGGATCAATCTTGGCCCTATAACCCCATTGCCTCACCAAAGTCTTCAATTAAGATCAAATGGCAATAAGAGTTCATGAGATGAACTTGGAATAAGTTACCCTCTCATCGGAGTGCAGTGGAAGTCTTTCATGGTCCAAGTCCACCTTTTCCCTTTGAATCCTCCTTCGAGACTAAATCATCAAACTCAAGCACATGGTTAGTCTCAAAGGGTCAAGTTGTAACACATCTCCCCCTAAACATATGCATCACTTTGCACCGGACTTGTGAGGTCCAGGGAGTGTTTGGACAACTTGAGCACCACAATAAGCAACAAAATGCAGAATGAACATGATCAAAAGCATAAACACATGTATGCTACATTTCAGTCCAAGTTTCGCGAATCTAAGATATTGAGCTCACTACGCAGCCAGCAAAAGGTCTTCTCATCTAGAGGCTTGGTAAAGATATCGGCTAGCTGGTTCTCGGTGCTAACATGAAACACTTCGATATCTCCCTTTTGCTGGTGGTCTCTCAAAAAGTGATGCCGGATGTCTATGTGCTTTGTGCGGCTGTGCTCAACAGGATTTTCCGCCATGCGGATTGCACTCTCATTATCACATAGGAGTGGGACTTTGCTCAGATTGTAGCCAAAGTCCCGGAGGGTTTGCCTCATCCAAAGTAGTTGCGCGCAACACTGTCCTGCGGCAACGTACTCGGCCTCAGCGGTGGATAGGGCAACAGAAGTTTGTTTCTTAGAGTTCCATGACACCAGGGACCTTCCTAAGAATTGGCACGTCCCCGATGTACTCTTCCTATCGACCTTACATCCAGCATAGTCGGAGTCTGAGTATCCAACCAGGTCAAAGGTAGACCCCTTTGGATACCAGAGCCCGAAGCAAGGCGTAGCAACCAAATATCTAAGAATTCGCTTCACCGCCACTAAGTGACACTCCTTAGGATCGGATTGAAATCTAGCACACATACATACGCTAAGCATAATATCCGGTCTACTAGCACATAAATAAAGTAAAGACCCTATCATTGACCGGTATGCTTTTTGATCAACGGACTTACCTCCTTTGTTGAGGTCGGTGTGTCCATCGGTCCCCATCGGAGTCTTTGCGGGCTTGGCGTCCTTCATCCCAAACCGCTTTAGCAGATCTTGCGTGTACTTCGTTTGGGAGATGAAGGTGCCGTCCTTGAGTTGCTTCACTTGGAACCCAAGGAAGTAGTTCAACTCGCCCATCATCGACATCTCGAATTTCTACGTCATCACCCTGCTAAACTCTTCACAAGACTTTTGGTTAGTAGAACCAAATATTATGTCATCGACATAAATTTGGCACACAAACAAATCACCATCACATGTCTTAGTAAAAAGAGTTGGATCGGCTTTCCCAACCTTGAAAGCATTAATAATTAGAAAGTCTCTAAGGCATTCATACCATGCTCTTGGGGCTTGCTTAAGTCCATAGAGTGCCTTAGAGAGCTTACACACGTGGTCGGGGTACCGTTCATCCTCAAAGCCAGGGGGTTGCTCCACGTACACCTCCTCCTTGATCGGCCCATTGAGGAAAGCGCTCTTCACATGCATTTGGTACAATCTGAAAGAATGGTGAGCGGCATATGCTAGCAAGATACGAATTGATTCTAGCCTAGCCACAGGAGCAAACGTCTCCTCAAAGTCCAAACCTGCGACTTGGGCATAACCTTTTGCCACAAGTCGAGCCTTGTTCCTCGTCACCACCCCGTGCTCGTCCTGTTTGTTGTGGAACACCCACTTGGTTCCCATAACATTTTGCTTGGGACGAGGCACCAGTGTCCAAACTTCATTTCGCTTGAAATTGTTGAGTTCCTCCTGCATGGCCAACACCCAGTCTGGATCTAGCAAGGCCTCTTCTACCCTGAAAGGCTCAATAGAAGAGACAAAGGAGTAATGCTCACAAAAATTAACTAATCGAGATCGAGTAGTTACTCCCTTGCTAATATCACCCAGAATTTGGTCGACGGGATGATCCCTTTGAATCATCGCTCGAACTTGGGTCGGAGGTGCCGGTTGCGCTTCTTCCTCCATCACTTGATCATCTTGTGCTCCCCCTTGATCAAGCGCCTCCACTTGAGGTACCTGTTCATCATCTTCGGTTGGGGGATGCACCATAGTTGAGGAAGAAGGTTGATCTCGTTCATCTTGTTCCTGTGGCCGCACTTCTCCAATCGCCATGGTTCATATAGCGGCTGTCGGAACATCTTCTTCATCTACATCATCACAATCAACAACTTGCTCTCTTGGAGAGCCATTAGTCTCATCAAATACAACGTCGCTAGAGACTTCAACCAAACCCGATGATTTGTTGAAGACTCTATACGCCTTTGTATTTGAGTCATAACCTAACAAAAACCCTTCTACAGCTTTGGGAGCAAATTTAGAATTTCTACCCTTCTTCACTAGAATGTAGCACTTGCTCCCAAATACACGAAAGTAAGATACATTGGGTTTGTTACCGGTTAGTAGCTCATACGAAGTCTTCTTGAGGAGGCGATGAAGGTAGACCCTGTTGATGGCGTGGCAAGCCGTGTTCACGGCTTCCGACCAAAAACGCTCGGGGGTCTTGAATTCTCCAAGCATCGTCCTCGCCATATCGATTAGCGTCCTGTTCTTCCTTTCTACCACACCATTTTGCTGTGGTGTGTAGGGAGCGGAGAACTCGTGCTTGATCCCTTCCTCCTCAAGGAACTCCTCCACTTGAAAGTTCTTGAACTCGGACCCGTTGTCGCTCCTTATCTTCTTCACCTTGAGCTCAAACTCATTTTGAGCTCTCCTGATGAAGCGCTTGAGGGTCCCTTGGGTTTCAGACTTATCCTGCAAAAAGAACACCCAAGTGAAGCGGGAAAAGTCATCAACGATAACTAGACCATACTTACTTCCTCCTATGCTCAGATAGGCGACGGGTCCGAAGAGGTCCATATGTAGCAGCTCCAGGGGTCTTGATGTTGTCATCACATTTTTGGTGTGATGAGAGCCTCCCACCTGTTTCCCTGCTTGACAAGCTGCACAAGGTCTATCTTTTTCGAAATGAACATTGGTTAGACCTATCACGTGTTCTCCCTTTAGAAGCTTGTGGAGGTTCTTCATCTCCACATGTGCTAAGCGGCGATGCCACAGCCAGCCCATGCAAGTCTTAGCCATTAAGCATGCATCTAGACCGGCCTCTTCTTTTGCAAAATCAACTAAGTAAAGCTTGCCGTCTAGAATACCCTTGAAAGCTAGTGAACCATCACATCTTCTAAAGACAGACACATCTATATTTGTAAACAAACAATTATATCCCATATTGCATAATTGACTAACAGATAGCAAATTATATCCAAGAGACTCTACTAAAAACACATTAGAGATAGAGTGCTCATTTGAGATTGCAATTTTACCTAACCCTTTTACCTTGCCTTGATTCCCATCACCGAATATAATTGAATCTTGGGAATCCTTATTCTTGACGTAGGAGGTGAACATCTTCTTCTCCCCCGTCATATGGTTTGTGCATCCGCTGTCGATAATCCAGCTTGAACCCCCGGATGCATAAACCTGCAAGGCAAATTTAGGCTTGGGTCTTAGGTACCCAACTCATGTTGGGTCCTACAAGGTTAGTGCAAATATCCTTAGGGACCCAAATGCAAGTTTTGTCTCCCTTGCATTTTGCCCCTAACTTCCTAGCAACTATTTTCCTATCCTTTCTACAAATAGCAAAGGAAGCATTTAAAGCATGATAAATTGTAGAGGGTTCATTTACTTTCCTAGGAACATTAACAACATTTCTCCTAGGCAAATTATGAACAGCATTTCTCCTACCAACATTTCTATCATGCACATAAGAAGAACTAGAAGCAAACATGGCATGAGAATCAAAGACATTATATGCATTACAACTCCTATAAGCATTTCTAGATTGTCTCCTATCATGGTACATAAAAGCATGGTTCTTTTTAGCACTACTAGCCATAGGGGCCTTCCCTTTCTCCTTGGCGGAGATGGGAGCCTTATGGCTCGTTAAGTTCTTGGCTTCTCTCTTGAAGCCAAGTCCATCCTTAATTGAGGGGTGTCTACCAATAGTGTAGGCATCCCTTGCAAAGTTTAGCTTATCAAAATCACTTTTGCTAGTCTCAAGTTGGGCATTAAGACTAGCTACCTCTTCATTTAATTTAGAAATGCAAGCTAGGTGTTCACTATAAGCATCAATGTTAATATCTTTACACCTAGTGCACGTTACAACATTTTCTACACAAGAGATAGATTTACTAGCAATCTCTAACTTAGCATTCAAATCATCATTAATGCTCCTTAATTTAGAAATTGTCTCATGGCAAGAAGATAATTCACAAGAAAGCATTTCATTTCTTTTAACTTCTAGAGCATGAGATCTTTGTGCTTCTACAAATTTATCATGTTCTTCATACAATAAATCCTCTTGTTTCTCTAAGAGTCTATCCTTCTCATTCAAGGCATCAATCAATTCATTGATTTTATCAATTTTATTTCTATCCAATCCCTTGAACAAGCTAGAGTAATCTATTTCCTCATCGCTAGACTCATCATCACTAGAAGAATCATAAGTATTACTGTCTCGAGTACATACCTTCTTCTCCTTTGCCATGAGGCATGTGTGACGCTCGTTTGGGAAGAGGGATGACTTGTTGAAGGCGGTAGCGGCGAGTCCTTCATTGTCAGAGTCGGAGGAGGAGCAATCCGAGTCCCACTCCTTTCCTATATGTGCCTCGCCCTTGGCCTTCTTGTAATTTTTCTTCTTTTCCCTCTTGCTCCCGTGTTCCTGGTCACTTTCATTATCGGGACAGGTAGCAATAAAATGACCAATCTTACCGCATTTGAAGCATGAGCGCTTCCCCTTGGCTTTGGTCTTGCTTGGCTGTCCCTTGCGACCCTTAAGCGTCGTCTTGAAGCGCTTGATGATGAGGGCCATCTCCTCATCATTGAGCCCTGCCGCCTCAACTTGCGCCACCTTGCTAGGTAACGCCTCCTTGCTCCTTGTTGCCTTGAGAGCAATGGGTTGAGGCTCATGAATTGGACCGTTCAACGCGTCGTCCACGTATCTTGCCTCCTTGATCATCATTCGCCCGCTTACGAATTTTCCAAGGATTTCTTCGGGCGACATTTTGGTGTACCTGGGATTCTCACGAATATTATTCACCAAATGAGGATCAAGAATGGTAAAGGACCTTAGTAGTAGTCGGACGACGTCATGGTCCGTCCATCGCGTGCTTCCATAGCTCCTTATTTTGTTGATAAGGGTCTTGAGCCGGTTGTATGTTTGGGTTGGCTCCTCGCCCCTTATCATCGCAAATCTTCCAAGCTCGCCCTCCACCAACTTCATTTTAGTGAGCATGGTGATGTCGTTCCCTTCGTGAGAGATCTTGAGGGTGTCCCATATCTGCTTGGCATTGTCCAAGCCGCTCACTTTATTGTACTCTTCCCTGCACAAAGATGCTAATAGAACAGTAGTAGCTTGTGCATTTCTATGGATTTGTTCATTTATAAGCATAGGGCTATCCGAGCTATCAAATTTCATTCCATTCTCTACAATCTCCCATATGCTTGGATGGAGAGAGAATAAGTGACTACGCATTTTGTGACTCCAAAATCCGTAGTCCTCCCCATCGAAGTGTGGAGGTTTGCCAAGAGGAATGGAAAGCAAATGCGAATTCGAACTATGTGGAATACGAGAATAATCAAATGAAAAGTTCGAATTGACCGTCTTCCTGTAGTCGTTGTCGTCGTCCTTTTGGGAGGAGGAAGATTCTTCGCTGTCGTAGTAGACAATTTCCTTGATGCGCCTTGTCTTCTTCTTCCTCCCGTCTTTTCTTTTGTGGCCCGAGCCTGAGTCGGTGGGCTTGTCATTATTGAGCTCGTTGACGAAGGTCTCCTTCTCCTTGTCGTTGATCACCATCCCCTTGCCCTTAGGATCCATCTCTTCGGGCGGTTAGTCCCTTTCTTGAAGAGAACGGCTCCGATACCAATTGAGAGCATCTAGAGGGGGGGGGGGTGAATAGGTGATCCTGTGAAACTTAAACTTATAGCCACAAAAACTTGTTAAGTGTTAGCACAATAATCGCCAAGTGGCTAGAGAGAAGGTCTTGCACAATACGATAATCACAAAGAATTCAACACAGAGAAGACACAGTGATTTATCCCGTGGTTCGGCCAAGTACAAAACTTGCCTACTCCACGTTGTGGCGTCCCAACGGACGAGAGTTGCACTCAACTCCTCTCAAGTGATCCAATGATCAACTTGAATACCACAGTGTTATGCTTTTCTTTTCTTATCCCGTTCGCGAGGAATCTCCACAACTTGGAGCCTCTCGCCCTTACACTTTTGATGTTCACAAAGAATCACGGAGTAAGGAAGGGAAGCAACACACACAAATCCACAGCAAGAATGCGCACACACACGGCCAAGAATCGAGCTCAAAGACTATCTCAAAGTTCTCACTAGAACGGAGCTCGAATCACTTAGAAAGACAAACGAATGCGCAAAGACTGAGTGTGGATGATCAAGAATGCTCTAAGGTTGCTTGTTGTGCTCCTTCATGCGCCTAGGGGTCCCTTTTATAGCCCCAAGGCAGCTAGGAGCCGTTGAGAACAAATCTGGAAGGCCATCCTTGCCTTCTGTCGTCGGGCGCACCGGACAGTCCGGTGCACACCGGACACTGTCCGGTGCCCGATTTCCTTCCTTAAACAGCGCAGTCGACCGTTGCAGATGCGGGAGCCGTTGGCGCACCGGACATGTCCGGTGCACACCGGACAGTCCGGTGCCTCCATCCGGCCGTTGGCTTGGCCACGTGTCCCGCGCAGATCGCGTGGCCGACCGTTAGCCCGGCCGACCGTTGGCTCACCGGACAGTCCGGTGCACACCGGACAGTCCGGTGAATTTTAGCCGTACGCCGTCGGCAAATTCCCGAGAGCGGCCACTTTGCTCGAGGCAGCCTGGCGCACCGGACACTGTCCGGTGCACCACCGGACAGTCCAGTGCCCCAGACCGAAACAGCCTCTTGGCTGTACACAGCCAACTCTTCTCTTTTCTTCTTCTTTCTGTTTCTGATACTTAGACAAGTATATTAGTACACAAAACCAATGTACTAAGACTTAGAAACATACCTTTGCTCTTGATTTGCACTTTGTTCATCCATGGGCATAGATTCACATTTAAGCACTTGTGTTGGCACTCAATCACCAAAATACTTAGAAATGGCCCAAAGGCACATTTCCCTTTCAGCGGGGCGTCTTATTGCCGCCGCCTCAAAAATATCTTTCAGCGGCCCCTAGGCAACGTGCGGTCGTGCGTGACGGTTTGCTTCCGGGGAGGGACGACCCGACTTCCGCTCCCTTGGAAGCTGGTTGCTTGGTTCTCCAGGTACGTGACATGTGGACCTAGGCCCCCATGTCGGGGACCGAGTCACTGTGAGTACTAGGTGCGCGTTGGGTGGAGTCGGGGCGCGCGCGGAGGACCCCGTTTTGAGATAAGGGGACTTATTCTGCGGCTAGCGGTTTTGCTTTCGCACTTTTCTTCAATTGTCGCGTTCTACCTCCTCTGAGTCCTCTGCGCCTCTGTCGTACTCACACTTCATTGCCTTTCGCCGCCATAGCAGCCATGGCTTCGCTGGTTCATCCCGAGCGTTACCAGACCGAGAGGAGGCTCAACACCGTGCACCTCTTGCTTGGATGGGGCACGCCATCGCACGCTTGTAGGATCCGAGCCGGCGCTTCCCCCCTTGGCGATCTCGCTGCCAGGGAGTTCGTGCTCTTTGTCTCCTATATCTCGTGCGGGTTGGCGCTGCCAATTTCCCCCTTCTTCATGTTACTGTTGGAGGACCTCGGTCTCCAGCTCCAGCACCTCACACCCCTCTCCGTTCTTCAGGCAGCCATCTTTTCCCATCTGTGTGAGATGTTCGTGGGGGTGGCCCCGTGCACCTCTCTCTTCCGCCATTTTTTCGTGCTGGTGAAGTCCGGGAAGGCCAAAGACCATCTTGGAGCATATTATTTCCAGACAAGGGTGGATTCAGCCCGCTCCTATATCTCTTCCCTCAGCGGCGCGAGGTGGGAAAACTGGCGGGTCGAATGGGTGATCGCCAGTACCGAGGCTAGCGACCGCCTCGTGCTTCCAAGTGAGGGACCGAGGCTCGAGAAGAAGCAATGGAGAGCTAAGCCATCGTTGGCGCTGGAATTTGAGCCTGTGTTAGGCAGGATCGAATCTCTGGCGTCCGGTGGTCTGACGTCGATGCACGTGGTCGGCGACTTCTTGCAGCGCCGGATCGTGCCACTGCAGGCGAGGGCACGCTTGTGCTGTTGGTTTTCTGGCACGAATGACCCCATCTGGGTCCAACGTGGCCCAGGCACCAACCTATCTTGGGAGGAGCTAGAACTCTTGGTGAAGGGGATCACTGGTGAGTCCTTCGTTGCTGAGTCCTTGATCCTTCCCGAAGGCATTCCCCCGCTTTGCGATGATCCAGGGTTGAGGACAGCGATCTTGGACTCGCTGCCGACCCTTGACGAAAGCGGCGTAGCGGTTCGCCAGGCTGGCGGCCGTGACCCCAATCGCGGGATTCAGATCCCCGACATACCGGGCGGAGGCTCTCGGTCCACCGATGCCGACTCCAGATTTCACCCGGCAACTCTCAGTCCCTCGGGCAAGGGCAAGGGAGCTGCGAGCAGTTCCTCCGCCCCTGGTGGTTCCGGGAGGTCGGAGGGAGAGAGGCGGCACCGACTGCGTTGTGCCGACGGATCTTTCGTTGGGGACCCGCCCCTTGATTCAGACCTCTCCCAGAAGCGCTAGAAAATAGCTGGTAGGGTCGGGGAGGCTGGCTCCCCGGCCCAGGGCTCACAGGGGCGCGTCAGCCCTCCGCCAGTACCATCATCGGTCCCGCCGCCGCCACCACCATCATCTAGCCTGCCACCGCCATAGGGGCAGCAACATCAACAACGGGAACAGCAGCAAAGCCAGCAGACATCTCGCTTCCAAGGTCGTTGGAAGGTCCAGGGTCCCAAGTAAGTGTACCCCTTCTCCTTACCCCATTTGTCTAGTTACCGCGTTGATGAGTATTAACTCGTCCTTTGCCTGTCAGGGCTTCTTCTCCTTCTGTCTCCAAGGCTGCCTCCACTGGTGAGTCTGGCTTCCAGCAGCAGGTGTCTGCCGGTCTTGATGCGAGCAACCTGCCTTCGACTGCTGCTGTTGAGGCGGCGCCATCAGCCCCCCAGGTTCATGCTGGTACTGTCGAGGCAGCGTCGGGCCCCCGGGATCCCGCTAGGGGTCCGGTAGCAGTGCCGCCGGGCCCCCAGGTTCCGAATGGCACTGTTGAGGCAGTGTCGTCGGTCCCCCAGACACCCGCCGGAAGTCCAGAATCATCGCCGTCAGGCCCCTAGGTTTCGGCTGGTACTGCCGAGGCAGTACCGCCGGCCCCCAGGCACCAGCCGGGCGCCCAGCAGCTGTAGCACCACCAACGGTTACGGCAGACCCAACGACGGCAGCAACGTCGAGTATGCCTTCGGCGACGGTGGAACCCACGGGGAGCATGCCCGATTCCATCCCGCGCGCCCGTTCTGGAGGGGCCAGAGGTCATTCTTGGGCGGCGGCGCGACGTCGGTCCGGAAACAGCGCCGCCTCCCCTCCCTCGGGTGTTGTCCCGCGCTCACCAAGCTCTCCGGGAGACTGAAGCGGCGATCCTTCAGGAGTGGGAGGCACTCGAGACTGAGCGCCAGCGTCTTGGTGATTGGAGCACCCAGTTGGAGCAACGTACGAAGGCCGTGTCCTGCCAATTTGCTTCGGAGCGGTCCGAGCTTGAGCGGGGGCGTGAGGACCTCAGGGAGGACCTGGAGAAGGTGATCGAGCGGGAGCGGGAGGCTGCTCAGGAGGAGAGGAGGCTGCTCAAGAAGAAAGAGCACTTGGACCAACGGGAGGTGGTCGTCACGGAATATCATGAGAAGTTGAAAGCCTACAATGCGATGCTTAAGGAGCAACGGGATAAGCAGACCGCTACTGAGGCGGCACTGCAAAAGCTGCAGCAGGAGCTTGGCGACAAGGCTGGCAAAATCTCTCTTGCCGAGGAAAACCTTAGGGCGAAGGGTGTCTCCCTGGAGGAGCGGGCGTCGGATCTCATCCGATAGGAGAAGGAGCTCGCCTAGAGGGAGGAGATGCGGGAAAGGCGAGATAAGCTGCTGGCCGAGCACGAGCGCGAGGCGGAGGAGAAGGAGAAGAAACTAGAGGAGCGGGTCTGCTGGTTCCAGGTGGCGCAGGCCGCGAATGTAGCCCAGATGGCGCAGGCGGCTCCGGTTTCCCAGGCGGCAGAGACGATGAAGAAGACGCTAGAGGATCTCCGGGCGGAGCAACGCATCGGGGTCCAACATATCACCGCATGGGCCGACGAGGCAAGTTCGGCTCTGGTGCCGCTGGGGGTGATCCCGATCCCAGTGTCGAAGCGGCCGATGTCCATTTCCGACGCGCTCCCGGTGTTGGATTCTGCTGCTAACCGCCTCCGATGCTTGGATCAGATCCTTGGCGCTCGCTTGGATGCTTAGGGCAGCAGGCTCTGCTGGGCGGTGATAGAATACATCCTAACGTGCTTCCGGAGCCACGACCCGACCATCTCCTTGGGGCCAGTGATCGCCGGTCCGGTGGCCGATACCGAAGACGCCACTCGGGGGAGTGTGCAGGACGCTGTAGATGTGGTGGCCCAGCGTTTCCAGCGAGATCCTACTGATGAGTAGTTGGATCTGTGGAGAGAAAACAAGGGTTTCGCTGGCAGCGGCTTATCACTTATCTGTATGCTACTTTTGGTTCAGTAAGATACATTTAAGTATGTCTTGCCAAGCAACATTATAACTTATCTGTATGCTACTTCCCTTTTGTTGTGTGTTGTTGTTGTCTACTTCTTCCCTGATACTTGGCCCCTCTGGGATGTAGTCTCGACTTGTCAAGGCTGGATGCCAGTAAACTCAAGGAGTCGGTGACCTGGACCTGCACACAGCGTAATATTGACCTGCAGGGCCTGTGCTGGGGGGCCGATCCATGTGTCTAGACCCCCTAGGTCATGGCTTCCCTTTGGAGCCGGACCTTGGGTTTTCGGACCAACAGGGTTCATAGTACCGGATACTAAGACAACCGCCACGGGGTGGTGGGCGTGTTGGCTTAGGGTACCAAACCTAAGCCAGGCGGCCACACGGTTCCTCATGGGTGATTGTCTGTTCCCTTGGACTGGCCCCCAGGCTATATGGCCTGGCCATTTAATCTGGATGCACTATACCAACTTTGGAGGGATTCCGCGTGGGTGGGTTATACAAAAAATGATGGTTGCCAGATTAGACATAATAAGGCCACCGTAAAGTAAAACTGGGGCTAGGGTGAAATTTCTCTTCATAGCTCCATGAGCGTTGACTAACAAGCCGGTTTAGTAAGGATGGGCCTTACCGGGCTGGCTACATATGTACGCTACCTAGCTAAGAAGGGAACTGCAGCCCCCAGCTTTCCTTTTACGGGAAGAACTTACGGAGGTGTTCTATATTCCATGGGTTGGGCAGGGACTCTCCTTCGGTTGTGGCGAGGCGGACACACCTGGGTCGGCATACTTCTGTCACCTTGAAGGGCCCTTCCCAGCCGGGGGAAAGTTTATGGAGCCCTTCTCGGTTTAGTACTCGCCTTAGCACCAGGTCCCCGACCCTGAGCTCCCTATTATGCACGAACCGTTGGTGGTAGCGCCTGAGCGCTTGGTTGTACCGTGCATTTCGGATGGCCGCTCGCCACCTGTGCTCGTCGACGAGATCCATGTCTTCACACCGTAGCTGTCCCTGCATAGATTCCTCAAAGGCCTGGACCCGAGGGAAGCCCATGATGATTTCTGGGGGAAGACAGGCTTCGGCCCCGTAAACCAGGAAGAACGGGGTCTCCCCGGTGGCTCGGCTAGGTGTCGTCCGGTTTCCCCATAGGACGGAGGGGAGTTCATTGACCCAATTCGCATCATGCTTCTTCAAGCAGTCGTAGGTACGCGTTTTGAGACCCTGAGGATCTCTGCATTTGCCCTCTCTGCTTGGCCATTGCTTCTGGGGTGGGCCACGGATGCAAAGCAGAGCTGGGTGCCAATGCCCTTGCAGTATTCCTGGAAGATTCGACTTGTAAACTGGGTTCCGTTGTCCGTAATGATACGGTTTGGGACCCCAAATCTACAGATGATGGACTTGAGGAAGGCGACAACGACACTTTGGGTGATGTTGACCACGGGGGTGGCTTCTGGCCACTTGGTGAACTTGTCGATGGCGACGAAGAGGTACCGGTACCCGCTAACAGCCCTAGGAAATGGTCCCAGGATATCCACCCCCCATACGGCGAATGGCCAAGAGGGTGGAATCATTTGCAGTGCCTGAGCTGGTGTGTGTATTTGTTTTGCGTGGAATTGACACGCCTTGCAAGACTTTACCATCTCAGCTGCATCCTGGAGAGCGGTTGGCCAGTAGAAGCCATGCCGGAAGGCCTTGCCGACTAGTGTGCGGGATGATGAATGACTTCCGCACTCTCCTCCATGGATCTCCGTGAGCAACTCACGACCCTCCTTCTGGGTAATGCATCGCATGTGAATGCCGTTGGCGCCGTGGCGATAGAGATCCCTTCTACCACCGCGTAACGCTTAGCCAACTGCACTATGCGTTCTGCGGACGCATGGTCTTCAGGAAGGATATTTTCCTTCAGGTAGTCCCGGATCTCGGAGATCCATGCATCGGGTCCACTCTGAGATATTGGCTGTGACGCTAAGGGTCTGTCAGGTCCCCCTGTAGTGCACACAGTCTTTGGTGGGTACTGGGACGCCACCAGGATCGCTAGCTTCAAGGTGCTAGTCTCGCCCCCTTCACCCATTTCGGCAGGCTGGGCGGTGGGTCTCAACAGCCGTCTTTCAAAGACGCCCTCGGGCACAGGTGCCAAAGTTGATGCCCTCACTGAGAGGTCATCTGCCGCTGAGTTGTCGGCCCGAGGAACATGTTGCAGTTCCAGGGCCGTGAAGTCTTTCTCCAGCTTTCTTACATGAAGAAGGTAAGCTGCGAGCCTAGGCTCATTGCAGCTACACTCTCCGCGGACCTGCTTGATGATTAGCTGGGAATCTCCCTTTACTAGGAGTTGGCAGATTCCCAAGGATAGGGCCACCGATAAGTCGAAGATCAGCGCCTCGTATTCTGCCATATTGTTGGTGGCCTTAAACTCAAGGTGCACCATATACTTCACTTGATCTCTGCATGGATCGGTGAGGATCACTTCGGGCCCGCCAACGTGTTGGCGGGCGGATCCATCGAAGTAGAGCGTCTAGTGGGGCTCGGTGAAGGGTAGTCCCCCGGGTTCCACAGGTGTGGGGCCTGAATTAGGGTCCGGACTCTTGGGGATGCTTGAGGGGGGCGTCCACTCCACGATGAAGTCAGCCAAGACCTGACTCTTGATGGCATGGCGTGGTCGGAAATCCAGCCGGAACTCAGCGAGATCCGCAGCCCACTTGGCAATGTTGCCTGTGGCGTTGGAGTTGTGGAGGATGGTCCTTAATGGGAAGGAGGTCACCACCACAATCCTGTGCGCTTGGAAATAATGGTGCAACTTCTTGGACGCCATAAGCACAACATAGAGGAGTTTGTGCGTCTCAGGGTACCTAGTTTTCGCCTCATGAAGGACCTCACTAACGTAGTAGACTGACCTTTGAATGGTTCGGCCCCCGGTAGCTGGTCCCGATCCTCCAGGTTCCTGGCTTTCTGATGCTGGTCTCTCGACGACCAGTACCATGCTCACTGCTTCTGCGGCCGCTGCGATGTACAAATACAGCGGCTCCTCTGGTTCCGGAGCTACCAATATTGGTAGGGACACCAGGTGCTACTTCAGCTCTTGGAAGGCTTGCTCCGCCTCTTTGGTCCAAGAGAAAGGCTCGGCCTTCCGTAGCAGCTTAAAGAAGGGCAGCGCTCTCTCAGCCAACCTCGAGATGAAGTGGCTAAGGGTGGCTAGTGACCCCGTGAGTTTCTGGACGTCCTTGACTCGGGTGGGGGGCCTCATCGCTTCGATCGCCCTGATCTTCTCTGGGTTTGCTTCAATGCCTCGGTATGAAACCAGGAATCCAAGCAGCTTCCCGGCGGAAATGCCAAAAACACATTTGTCCGGGTTCAGCTTCGTGCGGGTTGCTCGCAGCTTGTCGAAGACCAGGGTTAAGTCTTCCTCTAGGGTCGTCCTCCTCTTGGTCTTGACTACGATGTCGTCGACGTAGACCTCTACTTTGTCCCTGATCAGGTCCCCGAAGGTCTTACTCATCGCCCGCACAAATGTCGGCTGGGCGTTTTTCAGACCATACGACATTACAACATAGCAGTACAATCCATCCACTGTTACAAAAGCCGTATGCTTCCTATCTTCCCTAGACATCTAGATTTGATGGAAACCAGAGTATGCGTCTAGGAACGACAACAGATCGCATCCCGAGGTAGAATCCATGATTTGGTCTATACGTGGTCGTGGATATGTGTCTTTAGGATAGGCCTTATTCAGGCTGGTGTAGTCGATACACATCCGAAGTTTTCCATTTGCTTTGGGGATGATGACTGGGTTGGCCAGCCATATCGGGTGATGTACCTCTTCGATGAAGCCGGCGTCTAGTAGTTTTCGGACCTCCTCTCGGATGAAGTCCTATCGCTCAACAGACTGTCTGCGAGGCTTCTGGCTTACTGGCCTGGCGTCGGGGTTAATCTTCAGGCAGTGCTCAATCACCTCCCTGGGGATCCCAAGCATCTGCGACGGCTCCCATGCGAACACGTCGGCATTTGCCTGGAGGAAAGCGACGAGCACGAGTTCCTATTTCTCACCCAGATCACCCGCAATGCGAGTGGTCTGGGCAGAATCTACAGCAAGTCGGATGGCTTTGACGGGGACACCCTCCATTCCGGACGGTTGTACCTTTGGCGCCTTGAGGGGTGTCTTGGTGCCGGAGGTTGAGGGGTTCCTCCCTCCGTCCTCTAGGCGAGCAGTTTCTACCACCAGGGCGTGCAACCTCTCTATGGCTGCAAGTGCTGCGGCACGGTCACCTTGGACGGTGAGGACTCCAACCGAGGATGTCATTTTGAGGACCAAATACCCATAATGGGCGATGGCCATGAACCGGTACATGGCCAGTCTGCCAATGATGGCGTTGAAGGGGAGGTTGACTTCCGCAACATCAAAGACGACGTTCTCCGTGCGGAAGTTTTCCTCAGTTCCGAATGTAACCGGGAGTGCAATGCTCCTAAAGGGATACACTGGCTGTGGGCCCCACCCTGGAGAATGGGCGCGAGGGTCCCAATCGGGACTCCGGGATTTGCAGCTGCCTGAACGCAGCATGGCTGATGACGTTGAGGCCTGCCCCGCCGTCAATCAACACATGGTGCAGTCGCATGTTGGCGATGACAGGGGCGATGATGAGTGGCAGTATGCCGGCCCCTGCCATGTTATTGGGGCAGTCGGGCGCCCCAAAGGAGATGATGGTGCTTCTCCATCGTTGGTGGGGAGCAGCCTTCGGGACCCCTGGAGTTACCGACAGGGCCTCACGGCGCAGGGATTGACGTTCCTGCGGGAGGTAAGTTTCCAGCTTCCGCCGTACATGATGTACAATTTCTTGCGACGGTCGCTATCATCTCCAGAGTCAGAATCTCTAGCGAAGACGTCCTTGAGGTCCCCCTCAGGTGACTGATACCCGAGTTCTTGATCTCCCGCAGTCACCTCATCATTGTCAGCCCTCTCCTTGCCAGGTCGATGACGGCGCGGGGTGCCGCCCCTGGGTGGCTGCTTGCGCCGCTCACTGATGCGCTTCACGAGCCTAATGATTTCGCGGCATTCCGAGGCGCCGTGGTGAGCGTTGGGATGAACGGGGCACAAGCTGTTGTTGCTCCCCTGTGGCCAGGGTCGCTTATTGCGTTCGCCCCACCCCCTAGCCGTGGCTGCGACAGTCGGAGTGGCAACCTGCAGCCTCTCATAACCGTTGTTCTTCTTTTTGTCATCCCGGGAGACGGCATCCAACCGGGCAACTCCGGTCTGCGGAACCGAGTGCCATGCACGGCCTTCGACATCTCTGGCGCATTTGTCGGCCAGAGCGAAGAGTGTGGGGACAGTCTCCACGTCGTGCGTGGCCAACTTTTCTAGCATCTTCTCATCACGTACTCCCTGTCAGAGGGCCGTGATGATGGATGCATTGGAAATACGAGGTATAGTACCTCGCACCTTGGTGAAGCAGGAGATGAACGTTCGGAGAGTCTCCCCAGGCTCCTGCCTCACTGCATGGAGGTGGGCCTCCACACCGTGCTGCTGGTAAGCACTGGCGAAGTTCGCAATGAACCGCGCGCAGAGCTCTTCCCAGGAGCAGATTGATCCCGGGGCGAGGTTCATGAGCCATGTCCGGGCAGGCCCAGACAAGGCCACATGAAAATATGTTGACATTACAACGGTGTCTCCACCTGCTGCTGTGATGGCGGTGACTTACACCTGTAGGAACTCCGACAGGTTTGACGTACCATCATATTTTTCCGGCAGTTGCGGCCGAAACTTGGGTGGCCATGACGCTACACGGAGATGATCCGCGAGTGCGGCGCAGCCCACGCCGGCCAATGGGACGCCCGCTTGAGACCTGGCATCTATCGGGGTCTGCGGTGCTACTGCAACAAAGTCTTGGTCGAGGTTGCGACCCTCAACGTTCCGTTGGCGCTCGCGCGCCCTCTCCAAAGAGATCCGGGCATCTTCTCCCGCACGTCTGCGGTTGAGCTCGGCTCGGAGGTCGTTGGTCTGTACGCCCCTTACTGAGGGCGAGCGCACAGACACCGACGCCTCATGTTGGCACCGGGATGACCGTGGCCTTGCCCTGGTCGGGGCAGGATGTGCCATACCGAGCAGCCGGTCGACGTCGTCCCGCCATTGCTTCATGGCCCCTGGTGAGTCCGTGGAGCTCGGAGGGTGCCGCAACAACTCCTTGGCTGCTGTCAATGCTCCTGGAGTCGCGCTTGATGGAGCCTGTGATGTCCATGCAGTCGTCTGCTGTCGCGCGGTGTGCATAGCAGCAGCGCCTGGCACAGGGCGGTTGGGAACCTGCGACGTGGAGGAAGCAGCCTCTTCCTCTACCGCGAAATCTACCGCGATCTCGATACGGTGCTCAATGATTTGCACCATTATGTTTGAGCAAAGGATTAAGCAAAAACCTAAAGCCTAGGCCCCTACCTGGCGCGCCAAATGCCGGAGAGGAAATCTCCGGCCGGGTGGCGGAGTGCACCCGCCCTAAATCCTAAGATGAGGAGGGGCTTAGGCGTTTTGCTTGATCGTTGAAGTGAGGAAGAACTCGGGAACGCGCAAGGGTTTAGAGTGGTTCGGGCCGCTGGAGCGTAATACCCTACTCCACTGTGAGTTCTATTGCTCAAGAGATTGTATGAGCTTAGCGAGTCTAAGATTGCGTCTATGTGTAACGTCGTGTGCCTCCCCCTTTATAGTCGAGGGGGGACATGTACAAAGAGACCCTGAGCCCCGACATGCGGGCCCAGAGACATAAGGGTGGAACACCCAGAGCAACTAGTGTTGGTCACCTTGCGCTATCTCCCTGGCCTTGACATCCATTGCCTGAGTAGAATTGGCGTGCTGCCTAAGGTTCCTTGGAATGGACCAAGTTATGATGACTACTGCGAGCATGCAGCGGTGCGGGCGTACTGCCCACTGCTTTGATTAGACAGGTATGCCGCCCGCTCTGGTCGACGCCTGCCACCAGAGTGGACGGGGCGCATTAAATGCCGAGTCGGCACTTCGCCTGTGAGCAGGGCGGTCAGGCGGCGCGCGATCTCCACAATAAATGCAGAGATCGCACGGGCCCGAATCCTTACGTCAGGCCCTGCTCTCCGGCTTTCGTCACGGGCCACAAACACGTGGCAGCATCGGGTTTCCTCCCAGGCGGGGAGAGTAGGCGTGCCTGACAAAATCCCAACAAGTGTCTGTGCCGGACCCCTGGATGCCCCCGACTCAAGCCAGGATATTCCTCGTCCCGAGATCTCGTTGTGGACGGTCCAGACCTCACCTAGAGGGGTCCGGGTTCCGTCTTAGGGGAACACTGAGATCCCAATTAGGTGTGTTGGGGTCCGGCGTTCCCTCACGGGGGTCTGGATCCTGGTGGCCCCAGAGATTGCCCCCGTGGGGGGGGGGGGGTGAGGCGTGGTTTACCACGCCTCCTTACTATAGTAAGGGGTGCCCCTGTTCCAGGGTACCGACAGGTACATACCCTTATTGTTTGTTGCGACGAAGGTAAACTAGAAACAAGTAGAAAGCATAACAAAATGCAGAAATCTCTTGTTTCTTGCCACAACTTTGGTTCCTCACATCAGCCCCTCAGGCCCTAATATGCGTGCTTGAACTTGGGAACTACACTGTTCACCGTGCGAGCTTTGGAAGGTTCCCTTCTATCCCGCTGAAGCATATCTTATATTGGAAATTGAGGGTGGTTTGTAGATACTTGTTCATATGGTGGACCCCTCATCTCCACTCTCCTCGTTGGGATTGTAGCGTTAGCACGACTATATGCTAGTATAGTCTACTTATAAAACTAATTACATAGATGAAGATTAAAAGACAAGACAAATTTATTTAACCTCATTAAGCCTATATGTAATACTCATAATTTATATTCAAACATTTGACGTGACACGAACTAAACTTCATTAAGGGGAACCAAACATACCATGAATTATATTTTATCTATTATATATCTACATTTTACACGTTAGGGTTAGGGCTGGCAACGGGAATTCCTCATTGGAGAATAGCTCTCGATCCTTGTCCACGTGATGAAATAAATTTCCCATGGGGATCCACACGAACACTTGCAATGGACATTTCTTCACCATCTCCGTTCTCGCGGGGATCCTCGATGGGGATCCCTGTCCCCACTTAAATTATAATTAGGATGTATGTCACTTATTAATGTAAAACATTACCACTTATTATCGGGGGAATGCCCCCGATCCCTATGACCTGCCAATCAGGGATTGTGCTAAGGAAAGGAGCCCATGATCGCTAGGATCCGTTAGTCAGTTCGGAGAGACAAATACGTCAACCCTGAAAGGACCTCCCCCGGTAGAACCCCGCAGCACCGAGCCCAGGGTCAGGCGTGGCGGAACCTGACAAGGGAGACCATGTGTGTCGGAAGGGAACCACTCGAGTGGATCCCGTGCTCGGTCCTAAACTAACTCGCCATAAGTAGTCGACCACACTAAACCACGCCTAGCACCGAGCCATAGCACAACACAGTCCGCTTCCCACACATGGACCTACGAGCACCTCGGTCCACATAACACTCATGACCTATGAAGCCCCCGGACTATGATGCATTAATTGTCCGCGCAACCCTCGGCCTGTGGCACACTTATAGCCTATCGAACTAGGTCTGAGTACATAGACCTCCCACAGGGCACTACACGACGGGCTACACCTTGCCTAGGATACGAAGGACAAGGGTCGACATAGCCATAATAACGATTCCTGGTACCATCGTCGGCCCCATGTTATCCACCCCATGAGTACACGTGGCTCCACCCAGGGTAAAACACTGATTTTACCCTTGTCTTGCGACTCCTTCCCAGGGAAATCACTGTTGGCCGACCCCTCTCACATCCTATAAAAGGGAGAGGTTGGCCTCAAGGCAAGGGGATCTAAAGGAGAGGGCTCTTGGGCAATCAGACGCCTTCAAACGGAGATGAACCCACAAGGACGAACATGAGGAGGATGAACGTCGACGAGGACTAGGAGGCCGGAGCCCCGCCAAGCCAAGACTTAGCTAGGACTCCACCTAACAGCTTCTAAGCTCCACTTCCACCCCGATAAAGAGATTTGGGACCGTCTCCTCCCTCTCTCAACCACTTGTAACCCTACTACGAGTTTGATCATCAATGATGCTGGTAGTGCAAGCCATCAATGTCTAGAAGTAGGGATGTTCTGCCCGAACCACTATAAACATTGCGCCCTATGTGCACACCCTCCGGAGTCCGGAACACATACAATAAACTTACTTGTCGGAGCGACGTACGAAACACCGACACTTATAAACATTGTTAGATGTAAGAAATTATTACATGTACATAAAAATGAACATATTTGTATAATGAGTGACCTCTTAACAAGTCAACCATTTATTTTTATCATTACTTATTACAAGAAAACATCGTAACATGCAAATTTAACGGGTCCACGCAAGAAACAGGGATGTGAAATACTTCCCCATCCCTAGGGAAGAAATTTCCCAATCCCTATCGCATAAGACTTTATTTGGATACTCTTGTATTCACCTCAATCCACAGGTATGATGTATTAATGTGAATTAGGATATAGATTAGTTTAAGTTCAATTAAAATCCACCTCAACACTTATGAATTTAGGTGAATATGAGAGTATCAAAACAAAGCTTAGGACATGTTTGTTTCCCCTTGCTAAACCTAAATTTTAGTAGTATTGCTAAAGTTTAGCTACTAAAGAAACAAACAAGGTGGCTAAAATTGTTGTGCTAAAGTTTAGCACACATTGACACTTTACTCCACCAGAGATGCTAAACTGAGCTAAAAGTCGTCCTCAACCCCATTTTACATTAAATACCCCTTTCTCTCCCCCACACCATTGTTTGTGTGCTCCTCGTGGACCGCGAGTGTTAAAGTTTAGCACTTTATCCAAACAACCCTCAAATGCTAAAGTTTAGTATGTACTAAATTTTAGTATGTGCTAAATTTAGGAGTGTTTGGTTTCTAGGGAACAATTTTAGTCCATCAATTTTATTAAATATTTATTATATTTAGTCACTAAATTGCCAAACACGGAAATTAAAATAGATTTAGTTTCCGTATTTGACAATTTAGAGACTAAAACGTAATAAAATGGAGTGACTAAGGCCCCGTTTGATTTGAGGGCTAAAAATAGTCCCTTTATTTTAGTCTCTAAATTGTCAAACGGTGAGACTAAACTGCTTTTAGTATCTAGTCTCTCAAAGAGTAACTAAAATGGACTAAATCATATTAATTTCACTTTTTGCTTCATTTATTTTAGTTGCACTAATTGTGAGAGAATGCTAAGAAATATTTGATCTTCTTATGATTTATTTAATATGCTCTAGATACTTTTAGTCCCTATAACCAAACAGGGTAGGGACCCTTTAGTTCACTAACTAAATTTTAGTTTTTGGACTAAAGGAACCAAATACCCACTTAGCACTAGAAAACAGACATACCCTTTATAGAATAATTTCTCATGAGAAATCGGGATATGAAATCCATTGACATCTCTAGTTAAGGGCACCGGTGACGATAACTTTGAAACAAAAAAATAAGAAGAATAAGAGATAATTTGGAAACTCTATTTTTTTCGAGGGATTTTTATTTTTCTAAAAAAGTAACTAAATTTTATTAGAAAAATAAAAATCATTTAAGAAAATGAGGTTAATGGAAACCCATTTTTCCAAAAGATTTTTATTTTTCTAAGAAAAATTAGTTTATTTTCCTGTATAGGAAAACAGAAATACCCAAAATAGGTTCTAAAACTAGCACTATTTGCAAACTCAAACTTAATGGGTGTTTGGTTTCTAGGGACTAATGTTTAGTCCCTTCATTTTATTTCTTTTTAGTATATAAATTGCTAAATATAGAAACTAAAATAAAGTTTTAGTTTTTATATTTACAATTTTAGAACTAAAATATAATAAAATGTAGGGACTAAACATTAGTCCCTACAAACCAAACACGCCCTTGTAATTTTCCATCGGTATGTCCTCCGTCTTCCCGAAAGCCTTCATTCGGCTCGCTGTCTTCTTTCTATCGCTCACAACCAACAACCATAGCCCACAGGCCGCCGGCGGCCGCCAGCCGACGTCCTCCCATTTCGCTCCCCCTCCTCCGCTGCGGTCGAGCAAAAGTTCCGGCCATCCGGCAATCCCCCGGCACCCGGCGGTTCAAATCGTATCTTTCTGACCTGACGCGGCTACGACGTCGCTCCTCCGGTCCCTTCGATCCGGTGGGGTCCGTTTCTTTCAAGCGCGGCCTCGCTGGCCGCCTCGTGGCAGTGACCGTCGAACCCTCTATAAATCCCGTGCCCCGAGCACCCTTCCTCGATCACACAACCCAAAGCAGCCACAGCAGCCTCCTTCCTCCTCTCACTCTCGCTCGTGCTGCGCTCGCTACCTCGCTTCGCATTCCATTCGAGGAGAGCGGTGAGAGGGGAGGAAAGGCAAGATGTTCATCGAGAGCTTCCGCGTCGAGAGCCCCCACGTGCGGTACGGCCCGACGGAGATCGAGTCGGAGTACCGGTACGACACGACGGAGCTGGTACACGAGGGCAAGGACGGCGCCTCACGCTGGGTCGTCCGCCCCAAGTCCGTCAAGTACAACTTCCGGACCAGAACCGCCGTCCCCAAGCTCGGGTATGTACGGATGCAGCGGCCCTAGCCTCACTCTCTGTGAACCCTCCTCCTCCCGTGCTCAGTCAAATCCTCCGTCGAGATCAACTGGTCGGCGTTCCCTCCTAAATCCTAATGAAAATCTTACTGCTTTGCCTGAAGACGAACCGTCGTAATTGTTGACAGCTACGCACACACTTGCCCATCCGGATGCGTCAAATCAGCTCGATTTGAAATTCGATTCGATGGTGCCCTTTTCCATATTTCGATCATCCCTCGCCTACTGTGCAATGATTACAGAAACGTCCTTTTCCTCTGAACTTTGTCTTAGGCTTTTTGTCCTGTGCACGTGAGCTGGTATCAATTTGTTCATGTAAGATCAAATTCCAGCAGGGACGATGAGCAGCAGACAGAACTCATTACACTAGCAAATTGATACTAGGATTACTGGCAAGTGTGCATACGGCGCAATCTGCCATCCTGGACCCCCTTTGTTTAATTCCTGTTCCTATGCATGTTGCCTACGTGCAGCTCGTTGTGTGTTATGGTGTCAGGCTGTCAGCCGCTTGTCTCTGTCTGACGGATGATGCCAACTTTTCTGTTCTGGTGGTGCAGGGTGATGCTTGTGGGGTGGGGAGGCAACAACGGGTCCACGCTGACGGCTGGGGTCATTGCCAACAGGGAGTGAGTAGTACTTAATTTGTCCTATATTGCTTTCCGTTGTTTTCAGTTATTAATGGCCTAACAGAGAACTGAATTTTGTTGTTGGTTGTTTCAGGGGGATCTCATGGGCGACCAAGGACAAGGTGCAGCAAGCCAACTACTACGGCTCCCTCACCCAGGCCTCCACCATCAGAGTCGGCAGCTACAACGGGGAGGAGATCTATGCGCCGTTCAAGAGCCTCCTTCCCATGGTAATCTATTATAGACTTGACTAATACTCTTCTTTTTACTGAAACCAAACATACATAACAAAGCATATTCCGTAAGGTGCTAGTTGATGTTATAAAATGAACCTGTCTTTCAGGCCAGTGGTCTCAAGTAAACGGAATGTTAATCATTGGGTTGAAAAAACAAAGGTTCTAATTTTGTGAAAGGAATGTTAAACTTAGCATAATGAAAAGGGGAAGCATTGTAAGAAAGGTGCTGAAACAATCGACTCGGTCTGCCATGTTGTGATCCTACTTGCAAGTCAAAAGGTTCTGTGGTTAGCTCAAAGGTTCCAGCATCTTTGGATTACACTCGTGCAGTATTGACGATGGTGCTAACTGGTTGCAGATTCGCAGACTCGGTGTTTGTTATCTTCTTTTCATGACCAAGTGTTGAACTGGTTTTCAGGTGAACCCAGACGACATTGTGTTCGGAGGCTGGGACATTAGCAACATGAACCTGGCCGACTCCATGACCAGGGCCAAGGTGCTGGATATTGACCTGCAGAAGCAGCTCAGGCCCTACATGGAGTCCATGGTGCCACTTCCCGGTATCTATGATCCGGACTTCATCGCGGCTAACCAGGGCTCTCGCGCCAACAGTGTCATCAAGGGCACCAAGAAAGAACAGGTGGAGCAGATCATCAAGGATATCAGGTATATGGATATGGATGCTAACGTGCCTTGGTGCTAAGGTGCACCCAGTGCAACCTAAAACAAATAAATACTACTATGAATTTGGTAAATATACATACATATCAGAACATATTGTTTAACCGGTGCACTTAGAAGTCTGCATGGTATGTTGGACAATTTGACATTCGATATACAGTGACCGCTCACTTGCATGAGGACTCCACAAAGAACTAAAACTACTGAAAGCTTAAGCAACTATTCGTAGCTAATGATGTATTTGGTGGACATGGTTTGAAGATCTAGATTAACGTGGTTGAAGAAATATGGTTCACTAGTATAAGTAATCCATTACAGAAGCTATGGCTTATGTAGCTAATGAAACAGGGAGTTTAAGGAGAAGAACAAAGTGGACAAGATAGTTGTGTTGTGGACTGCAAACACTGAAAGGTATAGCAATGTGTGCGCTGGTCTCAACGACACGATGGAGAATCTACTGGCATCTGTGGACAAGAACGAGGCGGAGGTATCACCATCAACACTATATGCCATTGCCTGTGTCATGGAGGGGGTGCCGTTCATCAATGGGAGCCCCCAGAACACCTTTGTGCCTGGTGCGTGGTTTGGTGTGTTTGCAAAAGCTTCATGGTGTTGCATTTCTGTTCCAAAGTTTCATGGTGTTGTATTTCTGTTCCAAGGCTTATTATACCTGTTGCATGTTCGTAGGGCTGATTGATCTTGCTATAAAAAACAACTGCTTGATTGGTGGTGACGACTTCAAGAGTGGACAGACCAAGATGAAATCTGTCTTGGTCGATTTCCTTGTTGGTGCTGGAATAAAGGTGGGAACCTAGTATCTCTCTTCTATTAAGATGAAGTGTTTTTTTGGCAAATGACGTTATTGCAATAACTCTTCTATATTTTCATTTTCATGCAGCCCACCTCAATCGTGAGCTACAACCACTTGGGAAACAACGATGGCATGAACCTGTCTGCCCCTCAAACATTCAGGTCCAAGGAGATCTCCAAGAGCAACGTGGTGGATGACATGGTCTCGAGCAATGCCATCCTCTATGAGCCCGGCGAGCATCCCGATCATGTCGTTGTCATCAAGGTCTGTTAGCTGATCTTTCACCTCGTTAAAAGTTGACATATGCAAGGCAGATTTACATTGAAACTTGTCACTCTTTTGTTGCAGTATGTGCCGTACGTGGGAGACAGCAAGAGGGCTATGGACGAGTACACCTCAGAGATCTTCATGGGCGGCAAGAACACCATCGTGCTGCACAACACCTGTGAGGACTCGCTCCTCGCCGCACCTATCATCCTTGATCTGGTGCTCTTGGCTGAGCTCAGCACCAGGATCCAGCTGAAAGCTGAGGGAGAGGTAAGAGCCCCCCAAGTGATTAACCTGAAAGCACGCTGCACGCTAGGTGATATAGCACTTTTAATACCTTCTGGTGTCTCTCTTATGCAGGACAAATTCCACTCCTTCCACCCGGTGGCCACCATCCTGAGCTACCTCACCAAGGCACCCCTGGTAAGCCTTTTCTCCTGCATCCCGGCATCACTGCACTGCGTTTTGCTTCAATCCAGCCACTGATCGTCTCTCTCGAAACCTGAACAACAGGTTCCCCCTGGCACACCGGTGGTGAACGCTCTGGCCAAGCAGAGGGCGATGCTGGAGAACATCATGAGGGCCTGCGTTGGGCTGGCCCCAGAGAACAACATGATCCTGGAGTACAAGTGAGCCAAGTGGCGTGCCCTGCAGCGCGAGGTTAGCTGCTGGAAGGGAACTAGAAAGGCGAGATTAGCTGTGGGATTGTGTTGGGCTTGTCGTGTTTTCTTTTGCGTTCTTTCCTAGTCATTGCTGTTGCGCTTTTGTATTTGTCGGACCCGTAACTACCAGGGCTCTGCTATTAGCGGCACGGAGCCTGTAATTGTATTGTATGATAATGTGATCGAGGGTGCTACTTCCCCTCGGCATTCCTAGTGTTGGTTAAAAGTCGTTCGACAGCAACTTATCGACCCACCACTGACTTCACCCTATCCGCCGGCAACTTGTCGACCCCATTATCTGCTTAGGGCTAGTTTGGTGAGAGAATTAGAACAACTCCAAGAGGTCATTGAAAAATTATTTCCCAAACCTTGTTATTGGGATTGTTGCAAAAAAATTCACTAAAAAGATCTAAACCCACAGCAGACTGCTAATAAGTAATTCCTATTTTTTTTGAAACAATCTCATCAGCAGCCAAGCGTAGAGGGTCATGCAGTTATTTTGCTCACGTCGTCGTGTGGCCATGAATGTGGTAGCTGCAACGTGTGGTTAGTGTCTCTCTAGTGGTCGAGCTACGCCTCGCCCCGGCCTTCTCTACCTTCGTCGATGTCGCCTGCGTCGTCGGGAGCGACCGCGAGTACCCGATGATCATCAAGCAGCTGCACGAGATTGCTCTTCGGTCGCTCAAGCCTCTCTCGCCACCATCGCCATTTCCCACCATCCTCCAACAGAACTGTGTGCGAGGCAAATTAAACGCGGGAACCAGCTACATGCGCACGCTGGGTGTATTGGGGAACAAATTTGTGCACACAAATACGAGGGAGAAAGGACAGCAGATGAGGGAGAAAGGACGCCTTTAAAGGCTTATTCGGTTAAAGGAGGATTGAATCGATTAGAGTAGATTAAATCTCCTCTTCAATTTTAAATAAAAGGTGATTTAACCCATCATAATACCCTCCAATCTCCATGCAAGCGAAGAAAGGGTAACAGATCACTATCAGTTTTTTCCATTTGTTTGAATCCTTAATTAATTTTAGTTCAAAAGAAAATAGAAACATAGCTTAATCTTAATTCGATCCAATCTTTAAATTTTATAGAGTAAAATTTAGAGACGCCTATTGTCACCCCTAAGACCCTGTTTGGAAGTACCTAGTTTTTAAGAAACTGGTTTATAAAAATTGAGATGGTTCTAAACATAACAGTTTATGACTCAGCTTATAAATGCTTAATTTCTTAAAAACCAAGAAGGTGTCAATTTCTAGCTAAAAGATAAAAACTGGTTTCTTAAAAACATGGTTGGTTCCAAACATGACCTAACTCCCCCAATCGAATCTTTTCTACCGCTCAATCGGCGGTGCCTCACTGTCTCGTTCGCCGTAGACAACTGGTCTGGTCGTCACCTCCTGCACCCTTTCTATGCTCGTCGGCCATAGATTCTCCGCAAGTCCAAAATCCTAATCATTCTGTTGAGCACCAAAACATACGACGGCGCACGGGACAAAGAACAATGCCTGTCCGGTGCGCCCATCGCCAGCAGCCACCCCAACGGCTATGGAAGTGGTTGGGGGCTATAAATACCCCCCAACCACCTCATTCATATCAATCCAAGCATTCCAAACATCTCATTCAATTCAAGAGCAAAAGACTTCACTCCAAGACACATCAAATAGATTGAATCATCTCTTAGCCTCCAAATCAACTCAATTCCGTTAGGGACTTGAGAGAGGTTGTTCTTGTGTTCTTTTGTTGCTCTTGTTGCTTGGCTTGGCCTTTTTTCTTTTCTCATTCTTATTCTCAAGTGCTTTGTAAGCGAGACAAGAGACACCAAGTGTGTGGTGGTCCTAGTGGGGTCTTAGTGACCCGTGAGATTAAGGAAGAAGGCTCACTCGGTCTAAGAGACCGTTTGAGAGAGGGAAAGGGTTGAAATAGACCCGGTCTTTGTGACCTCCTCAACGGGGACTAGGTTCTTTGGAACCGAACCTCGGTAAAATAAATCGTCGTATTCACTCGTCTTATTTCTTATTTGATTTGTTTTCCCCTCTCTTCGGACTTGAATTTAATTCTAACGCTAACCATGGCTTGTAGTGTGTGTTTAAAGTTATAAATTTCAGGTTTCGCCTATTCACCCCCTCTAGGCGACTTTCAGCTACGGTATGGGTAAAAGCCTGCCTACGAGGTGCGTCAGCGTCCCTGTGCCGGGTGACGTTGTGATTCCTTTGCTGCGATTATCGAGATCAGAGCCGTGCTCGGGCGAGGCAGAAGCCTTCCCGAGGCGATGGTTGAGCCATCCATGACGTGTATCACAGTTGACGGAGTGGCCGCCTGCGGGATTCGCGGTGGGGCAGGTAGCCGAAGCCGAATTCAGGTGAGGCAGAGAAATTACCCAAGGTCGAGCTCAGCATCGGGCAAAGCGGAGATTTGCGCCCGAGGGCTGGTCTGCTTCTCCCGTCATGTTAGATGTCCCATCAGGGGGATGGCATGAGGCGTGCGTGCATAGTGGCAGGAGCGTAATCATGTTGTTGCGCTTGGAGATGACTGTTGTCTTGTTAGTTACTGTGCTTTTGTGCCTCTGCGTGGGATAGGTGTGCGCATTAACTGCGAGTGTCCCCCGTCAGCCTTCGGGCGTCTTTGTCCTATCTGCCTAGGATTGGCTCGGGCAAGAAGGATGGAGCGGTGGTGACTTCGGGCAAGGCGGAGATTTGCCTAAGGCAGGAGACCCTCGGGGAGGGGCCTCAGTGTCTACACGGAAGACATTCGTGGTAGTCCTCGGGCTAGGAGGTGTCTCGGTTGCTTTCCTTCAGGGGTTACGCCTTAACCTCTTGTAAGTGTGTTTTCGGAGGGATAATCCGGGTACCCCTAATTGTCACCCCGACAGTTTTAATGAGTGTTGAACTCTACCGACGAACGGTCAACGATGTCCTGCTTAAATGCTTGGGCCCAGGTGATGCTATATTAGCCATAACCGAAGTACATGAGGCAATTTGTGGTATCCATCAATCGGCTCCAAAGATGAAGTGGTTATTGTGAAGATCTGACTTCTATTGGCCTAACATGATAGCTGATTGTTTCAAGTACTACAAAGGATGCCAAGTATGTCAGAAATTTGGTGACATACAGTTGGTCCCCGCAGCCGAATTACATCCTATCATTAAACCTTGGCCTTTCAGAGGATGGGGATTGGACTTTATAGGAGAGATTCATCCTTCATCATCAAAAGGGCATCAGTTCGTGTTAGTTGCCATGAACTATTTTACCAAATGGACAAAGTCGTTGCTTTAAAGAACATGACACATAGGGAGGTAATTGAGTTCATAACTGAGCATATTATTCATAGATTCGGCATTCCCCAGACTTTGACCACAGACCAGGGGGCTTCTTTTATGTCAAATGAGGTATGTGAGTTTGCGGAATTACATAGAATAAAATTGCTTAATTCATCTCTATATTATGCTCATGCCAATGGATAGGTTGAGTCTAGTAATAGAACATTGATTAGCCCATTAAAAAGAAGATATCTGATCATTCCAATCATTGGCATAATGTTTTGTCCGAAGCTTTATGGGCTCATAGAATATCTAAACACCGTGCTACTAAAGTATCTCTGTTTGAGTTTGTCTATGGGCTGGAAGCAGTGCTGCCTGTAGAGATAAGTTTAAATGCTGTCAAGTTCACCAGGCAAACTGATCTAACTATCGGTGATTATTATAATTCAATGACGGACAATATTGATGAAGTGACCGACAAGAGAGTGACAACTTTAGGAGAAATATAAAAGGACAAGATCAAGGTCGCCAAAGCTTACAACAAGAAGGTCAAGGCTAAATCGATCTAGGTAGCTAGGTAGGGGACCTGGTATGGAAGATCGTCTTGCCTCTAAGGAGCAAAGACCGAAAGTTTGGGAAGTGGTCGCCAAGCTGGGAAGGCCTTTACAAGGTCACACGGGTGATGTCTAGTAACACGTACCTGTTGCAAACACTACAAGGCAAAGACTTGCCCAAGGTGTTAAACATACGTTTTCTCAAGGAGTACCATCCTAGTATGTGGCAAGATGCCTAAGAAAACCGATGTGATCACATAGAGTTAGTTTCTTTTGGTTCGCTTAGCTCCGCCAAAAGGCAAGGGGGCATATGTTGAGCACCAAAACAGACAAGCGGACGGTCCGGCCCTGAGGCCGGACGGTCCGCGCGCGCAGAATCAGTTAGGATTCCGATTTTCTATTTGCTATTTATCACCTCGGGTGGTAAACCCAATGGTCTATCACCGCACCAATGGTGCAGCTGAACCAATTAGGCACGATGGCTAACTTGATTAGATGTGTTCAATTGGATCTAGGTGATGGACTATTGGCTTATCACCCTAGATGACAAATAGTGTTTATATTTATATACAGTTCAAAAGCACCTTATGGAGATTATAATCAAAGCAAGGTATAAGCTACAATAAGCAAACCTATACAAGTCTGTTGAGCAAAATCGCATAAATCTATACAACTAATCAATTAAGCACAATGTAAGTTCCTACATACACTAGTAAGCAAAGCGTATAAAGCCTAAGCACCACTAACACTACTCACTAGTTAACCTACACAAGTTAAATTAGAGAGCTAAATAATGTAACTACACCAGCTAAGCTAGGCTACTTATCTACACAAGAAAACTAGCACAAGGGAGCAAATAATTACTATACAAGCCAACTAGCTGTAACACCCCGTCCAATCCCTGGACCGGCTGTACTTACTCCTGGCAGCTCTCTAGGATCATATATTGTCCCCACAGACCAACACGAGTCTTTTGTGCGCACTTTGTCCTCACTCATGCGCACCCGAGAAAACTTCCCGGTCGGTCACCCATCCCAAATTGCTCCAAGCCAAGCACGCTTAACTTGGAGGTTCTTTCGAGATAGGCTTCCGAAAAAGAAGATGCACCTTGTTGGTATGATTACAATATTAATTCTATTAAGCCTTGGGCCAGGACATCCCATCCCAGGGGCCAGGATATCACAATCCACCCCCCTTAGAAGACCGACGTCCTCGTCGGTCAACCCCAATCCAGGAACCTCCCCTCTTAGCCACGTCTGTATGTCTAGTACCGTCATATGCCATGCCATGTGACCACTCCGGGCCCACATGCGCCATGCGCCATATACCCGAACCCCCTAGCCCACACACGCCCGTGAAACCGCGAGGGTCGGCTCTGATACCACTTGTAACACCCCGTCCAATCCCTGGACCGGCGGTACTTACTCCTGGCAGCTCTCTAGGATCATATATTGTCCCCACAGACCAACACGAGTCTTTTGTGCGCACTTTGTCCTCACTCATGCGCACCCGAGAAAACTTCCCGGTCGGTCACCCATCCCAAATTGCTCCAAGCCAAGCACGCTTAACTTGGAGGTTCTTTCGAGATAGGCTTCCGAAAAAGAAGATGCACCTTGTTGGTATGATTACAATATTAATTCTATTAAGCCTTGGGCCAGGACATCCCATCCCAGGGGCCAGGATATCACACTAGCTAAACAAGAGAAGTGACAAACCCACAAGTATGAATAAGTATTGTGTTAGAGAATTACAATCAAGTGGAAAGATAATCTTGAGGTTTAATGGTTTACCAACCAATTAATCTCCGTTGAGGCAAACCAAACATGTTCTCGCCAATCCTCTTGCCATTGGTCGCCGCAAACCCACACTATTCTAACCAGTGGCAGACCCAGGATCTGGACCTAGGGTAGTAGAGGACAATTTTTTTTGACATATAATATCGTGTATAATTTGGTATCACATATATATAGTTTCTATCAGTTCGATATATGATTAGAAAATAACCAAAATGTAATATAATGCATTTAATTCATCAAATTAGGTTGTGAGTTACATATATTTGTTTCTTTAGACCTAAACACTGAGGAGTGGTTTGTATTTGGACTAAATTCTAGGGTAGTCGGAGGACTATCCGAAACTCCCCTAGGTCCACCCCTAATTGTAATGAGTGCTCACATAAGAATTGTAATAATTGATCCGATTGGACCACTTGACACTCTTCATACTTCACTCTATAAGTGTTGCCCTTCACATCTTTCACGGGGAGAGCATGACACCTCTCAAAAAGCCTTCTCTAGAGCCACACACAAGCTTCATCTAAACTTTTATAATAGAGACCATAAGCCACCAATCTGTCTAGGAGGTGGAGCACCTCCAAGAGTAATAAATATCACTGGCTTGCAACTCGATCACCTAGGTCCACACCTTACAATCTCTCAATGCAATGCACTAGCAATCAACCACTTATAATCAGATGTTATATCCACAAGCACAAGTAAGTTAGAGGACTCTCAAGCACTCTCACACGTGGACAATAAGCTCCAAGGTGCTCAACCTCCTCTCGTTCCCGGACACCCTCTATTTTTATAGGGAGTAAGCCAACTAGTCATTAAGTAGCTCAACGGGCACTCCATGGGACCATCTGATCCACTGTGCCCTAGTGTCCCACGATCATATTATATTCTATGACAAAGTTGTGTGTAGCATATGATTCAATGCCTTTGGTCTGATGTTATCGACATAATCCAATGTCATTTGCACTCCAAAACTACATGTTTGTCGAACCAACAACCAGTGGAGCATATGTCTCGACACCCACTCCACTCTAATGACTTCTAAAAAACACATAGAGATGATTTTCACCATTGAAATGTTCTTATGCCTTGCATCAATATAGTCCAATGACCCTGTCAGAGAGGAAAATCTCCGACCGGGTGGCGGAACGCACCCGTCCTAAATCCTAAGATGAGGAGGGGCTAAGCGTTTTGCCTGCTTGCTAGATGGTCGATGAACATGAGTGGACACGATGATTTAGAGTGGTTTAGGCCACTGGAGCGTAATACCCTACTCCACTGTCTATGTGTTGTATTAAGTCTGTGAGCTTGAGAGAGCTTGTGAGCCTGTCTGCGAGTCTGTCTTGTAACGTTGTGTGCCTTCCCTTTTATAGCTCAAGGGAGGCACATACAAGGATGTTGAGCCCCGACATGTGGGCCCAGGAGCATAACGGAAGGAACACATTATATGAGTAACTAATGCAAGTAACGCCTGAGCAATCTTCGGGCGCCATGATGTCCGCAGTCCACGCAGTATTGATATACGACGGCTGCTTCCTTGGTAACGTGCGAGTAATGATGAGCGTAGTGCACGCGGCAGTATGGGCGTGTCGCCTGCCAGTGGAATGGACAGGCACGCCGCCTACAGAATGGACAGGTCGCTGCCTGCCGGTGGAATGGACAGGTCTTAATAAATGCAGAGACGGCACACCGCCAGCCAGTGGAATGGACAGGCGCTGCCTGCCAGAGGAATGGACATGTCTTAATAAATGCAGAGGCGGCACACCGCTTGCCAGTGGAATGGACAGATGGCGTGCCTTATCCGCAATAAATGCAGAGGCCGCGTAGCCCAGAGGTCTTACGTCAGGCTCCACCCGTTGGCTTACGTCACGTGAAGTAGGCCACGCGGCAGCAATGGGTTTCCGCCTGGGCGGGGAGCAGAAGCGTATACGATAAGGTCCGGACACATGTAGGCTCCAGACCCCCGCTTGGCCTTGATTAAGGCCTGGGTATTCTCTGTCCCCGAATCCAGGGACCCTACTGTGAGCGGCCCGGACCCCACACAGAGGGGTCCAGATCCCATCCTAGGGGTCCGGTTTGTGCCCGTGGAGGTCCTGGACCTTACCCGGAGGCCCGGTCTGTATATACAGGGGTCCGGCACCTCCGCATGGGGGTCTGGGCCCATTGGTGATGCCCCAGAGTGTGCAGCTCTCTGGACACGCGGCGGTACAGGACCTGCCCAGGTGGTGAGGTCGGTGCTGTTACTGGCCCAGAGTAGTCGCCCGACGCTTGGGCGAGCCATGGCCTGGTCCTACGTACAACCTTTTTACCACGTGACTAAAGGTAGCCGCGTGGGTACTGCATCTTCATATAGTAGTAAGGGGTACCCTAGTTTTAGGGTACCGACAATGGCCCTCGGGCCCACCTCAGGGGAGGATGCGAGCCTACAGGTGGGGCCAAAGCTTGTACTTCGCCTCAACATGGCTTGTTTGGTGATTGGCGCGCTGTTTCAGTGCGTGCTGACGCACTCACCGTCAATCCGCCTTCGGTTACGCCAACTACCATATCTGCCCCCGTGGCTGACTGACCCGTGGCCCCCACGCCTGGTGGTTTCGCCGGGCCACGCGCGGGGCGCCTCGATACCGCTGCATTGGTTTAAAAATTTTCCTTCTGCCTTCTGCCGCGGCCCCGAGGAGGCGCACTACCGGCGCGGGCGGCGATTCACTCTTTCTGCACCCGATATCCGGCACCCAAGGAGTATGACCCATGGGCCTGGGCCCCCGTGTCATAGACTGGGTTGTTGTCTCTTACGGCGGAGATGAGGAGGCGCGCTATTGCATGTGGCGGTTCGCTCTACAGGCACGCGCGGTGGACCGGTGGTTCACTTTTTTCGCACCTAAAGTTCAGCGCACAATCCGTATGACTTGTGGACCCGGGCCCCCGTGTCATAGACTGGGTTACCTTGGTGCGCGTCGGGTGAGATTTTCTGCGGCGATTGAGGGGCGCGCGGAAGGGTTTCCTTGAAAAAGGGTTCACCTCAGCGTGCAACAGTTACCCTTTTGCATTCTCTTCCAATCGACTGCGCCCTTTTGCCTTCGAGCTCTCTGCGCCCCTTTGCATTCGCGCTCTCCTGCTCTACACCCGCGCCGCCGCCGACGCCGACGCCATGACTTCGCTTGGCCATCCTGACCGCTTCCAGTCTGAGACAACACTCAATCTGGTGCGCGGCCTGCTCGGGTGGAGCGCGCCGGGGCTTGCCAGAAGAATCCGCGCCGGCACCGTCCCCCTCGACTACCTCGCCGCCGGGGAGTTCGTTTTGTTTGTCTCCTATGTCTCTTGCGGGTTAGCGCTGCCGATCTCGCCTTTCTTCCTGCTATTGTTGGAGGAGCTCGGGCTCCAGCTTCAACACCTCACGCCCCACTCCATCCTCCAGGCAGCCATCTTTGTCCACCTCTGCGAGATGTTCGTGGGGGTGGCCCCCTGCACCTCCCTCTTCCGCCATTTCTTCGTGTTGGTGAAGTCTGGGAAGGCTAAGGACCATCTCAGCACCTACTACTTTCAGACAAGGTCAGATTCAGCCGTGGCCTACATCCCCACCCTCGGCGGCGCAAGGTGGGAAAACTGGCGCAACGACTGGGTGATCGCCAGCGCCAAGGCCAACGACCGCCTCGTCCTGGTGAAGGGGATTACTGGTGAGTCCTTTATCCCTAAATCCTTGATACTCCCCCAGGACATCCCAACGCTCTGTGATGATCCAGGGCTGTGAACGGCGGTGCTGGCCACGTTGCCGACCCTCGATGAGAGCGGCGTAGCGGTTTGTCAGACCGGCGGTCGGGACCCCCTCCGCGGGATCCAGATCCCTGGTGTACCAGCCGGGGGTCCCCAGCCCGCCAGTGGGGCTCCTAGTGCTGGTCCCGCCGTGGCCCCCAGCTCCATGGACAGGGGCAAGGGACCTGCAAGCAGCTCCTCCGCCCCAGGTGGCACCGGGGGGGGGGGGGTCAGAGGAAGATAGGCGACGCCGGCTGCGCCGCGCCGATGGGACATTTGTTTCGGACCCCCCAGAAGCGTTAGAGGACTGCTGGTGGAGCCGAGGAGGCCGACTCCGAGGCCCAGGGCGCGTAGAGGCGCGTCAGTCCTCCGCCACCACCACCATCGGGTCCGCCACCACCACAACCACTACCACCATCGGTCCCGTTGCCACCACCACCACCTAGGGGTGATCTCCCCAGGGGCACCAGCAGCAACAACAACAGTCGTCTCGCTTCCAGGGTCGTTGGAAGGTCCAGGGCCCCAAGTAAGTGTAGCCCCTTTCTTCCACGAGTCTAGTTATCATGTCGATGGGTCTTAACCCATCCTTTGTTTGTTAGGTCTTCCTCCCCCTCTGCTCCCAAGGTCGCACCTCCTCCGCTAGATACCATGCCCGCCGACATCTGCTGGGAGTGGTGCCGGCGATCCGCCCCCGGCTGCTGCCGCCGATACAGCGCCACCGGGCTCCCATGCTCCAGCTGGGGGTCCGTCAACAGCAACACCAACGTCAAGCGGCATCGCTGGAAGTCGCCTAGAGGGGGGGTGAATAGGTAAATCTGAAATTTATAAACTTTAAGCACAACTACAAGCCGGGGTTAGCGTTAGAAATAAAGTCGAGTCCGAAAGAGAGGGCGAAAACAAATCATAAGCAAATGAAAGCGGATGACACAGTGATTTGTTTTACCGAGGTTCGGTTCTTGCAAACCTACTCCCCATTGAGGTGGTCACAAAGACCGGGTCTCTTTCAACCCTTTCCCTCTCTCAAACGGTCACCTAGACCGAGTGAGCTTTTCTCCTCAATCAATTAGGTCACTTAGACCCCACAAGGACCACCACAACTTGGTGTCTCTTGCTTTGATTACAAATGTCTTAAGAACAAGAATGGGGAAGAAGAAAAGCGATCCAGCGACAAGAACTCAAATGAACACAAATATCTCTCTCTCACTAGTCACTAATTGTTTGGAGTGATCTTGGACTTGGGAGAGGATTTGATCTTTTGTTTGTTTCTTAGAGTGAAGTCTAGAGCTCTTGTATTGAATGCGATGGCTGAAAAACTTGGATGCCTTGAAGTGTGGTGGTTGGGGGTATTTATAGCCCCACCCACCAAAATGGCCGTTGGGGAGGCTGTCTGTCGATGGGCGCACCGGACAGTCCGGTGCGCCACCGGACACTGTCCGGTGGGCCAGCCACATCACCCAACCGTTAGGGTTCGGCCGTTGGAGCTCTGACAGATTGGGGCACCGAACAGTCCGGCGCCACACCGGACAGTCACTGTGCACTGTCCGGTGCGCCTTCTAGCGCTGCTCTGACTCTGCGCGCGTTGTCCGCGCCCTGTTCACTATTCACTGTTCACTTTTGCACACGACCGTTGGCGCAGTAGCCGTTGCTCCGCTTGGCACACCGGACAGTCCAGTGCAACACCGGACAGTCCGGTGAATTATAGCGGAGTGGCTCTCCAAAAACCCGAAGCTGAGCAGTTCAGAGTTGATCTCCCTGGTACACCGGACACTATCCGGTGGCACACCGGACAGTCCGGTGCGCCAGACCAGGACAGCCTTCGGTTGGTTTTGCTCCTTTCTTTTTGAACCCTAACTTTAGCTTTTTATTGGTTTGTGTTGAACCTTTGGCACCTGCAGAACATGTAATCTAGAGCAAACTAGTTAGTCCAATTGTTTGTGTTGGGCAATTCAACCACCAAAATCATTTAGGAAAAGGTTTGACCCTATTTCCCTTTCAATCTCCCCCTTTTTGGTGTTTGATGCCAACACAAACCAAAGCAAATATATAAGTGCAGAATTGAACTAGTTTGCATAAGGTAAGTGCAAAGGTTGCTTGGAATTGAACCATTTTAAACTTTCATAAGATATGCATGGATTGCTTTCTTCTTATTTAACATTTTAGACCACACTTGCACCACTAGTTTTGTTTTTGCAAATTCTTTTCAAAAACCTTTTGCAATAGTCAAAGGTATATGAATAAGACTTAAAAAAGCATTTTCAAGATTTGAAATTTTCTCCCCCTATTTCAAATGCTTTTCCTTTGACTAAACAAAACTCTCCCTTAATGAAATTCTCCTCTTAGTGTTCAAGAGGGTTTTACAAATTGAAAGAAGATCAAATATTTTAGATACCAATTTTTGAAAAACTCCTCCTTAAAATATAGATGCCATTTGAGATAGAATTTCTTAGAGGAATACTAATTTCAAATATACCAATTGAAAACAACTTTGTTTCGAAATTTTTTGAAATTGGCATGGTGGTGTGGTCCTTTTGCTTTGGGTCAATACTCTCTTCCCCTTTGGCATTAATCACCAAAAAACGGAGTCTTTAGAGCCCTTTTACTTTCTCCCAAAAGGTATGAGTAATGAATATGAGTGAATATTATACCAAAGTGGAGAGCGGTGAGGAGTGACGGCGAAGGGTAAATAATACCGATAGAGTGGAGTGGAAGCCTTATCTTTCGCCGAAGACTCCATTTCCCTTTCAATCTATGACTTAGCATGAAATACACTTGACAAACACATTAGTGATAGCACATGAAAGAGATATGATCAAAGGTACATAAATGAGCTATGTGTGCAAAGTATCAATCAAAATTCTGAGAATCAAGAATGTTTAGCTCATTCCTAAGTTTGGTAAAGGTTTTCTCATCTAATAGTTTGGTAAAGATATCGGCTAATTGTTCTTTGGTGCTAACATAAGCAATCTCGATATCCCCTTTTGTTGGTGATCCCTCAAAAAGTGATACCGAATGGCTATGTGCTTAGTGCGGCTGTGCTCAACGGGATTATCTGCCATGCGGATTGCACTCTCATTATCACATAGGAGAGGGACTTTGGTTAATTTGTAACCATAATCCCGAAGGGTTTGCCTCATCCAAAGCAATTGCGCGCAACAATGGCATGCGGCAATGTACTCGGCTTTGGCGGTAGAAAGAGCTACTGAATTTTGTTTCTTTGAAGCCCAAGACACCAGTGATCTTCCCAAGAACTGACAAGTCCCTGATGTGCTCTTTCTATCAATTTTACACCCTGCCCAATCAGCATCTGAATATCCTATCAAATCAAAAGTGGATCCCTTGGGGTACCAAAGACCAAACTTAGGTGTATGAACTAAATATCTCAAGATTCTTTTCACGGCCCTAAGGTGAACTTCCTTAGGATCGGCTTGAAATCTTGCACACATGCATACGGAAAGCATAATATCCGGTCGAGATGCACATAAATAGAGTAATGATCCTATCATCGACTGGTATACCTTTTGATCTACAGATTTACCTCCTGTGTCGAGGTCGAGATGCCCATTGGTTCCCATGGGTGTCTTGATGGGCTTGGCATCCTTCATTCCAAACTTGGTAAGTATATCTTGAATGTACTTCGTTTGGCTAATGAAGGTGCCCTCTTGGAGTTGCTTCACTTGAAATCCTAGGAAGTACTTCAACTCCCCCATCATAGACATCTCGAATTTTTGAATCATGATCCTACTAAACTCTTCACAAGTAGATTTGTTAGTAGACCCAAATGTGATATCATCAACATAAATTTGGCATACAAACAAATCATTTGCAATGGTTTTAGTAAAGAGAGTAGGATCGACTTTGCCGACTTTGAAGCCATTAGTGATAAGAAAATCTCTTAGGCATTCATACCATGCTCTTGGGGCTTGCTTGAGCCCATAAAGCGCCTTAGAGAGTTTATAAACATGGTTAGGGTACTTACTATCTTCAAAGCCGGGAGGTTGCTCAACATAGACCTACTCCTTGATTGGTCCATTGAGGAAGGCACTTTTCACGTCCATTTGGTAAAGCTTAAAGCCATGGTAAGTAGCATAGGCAAGTAATATACGGATTGACTCAAGCCTAGCTACGGGTGCATAGGTTTCACCGAAATCCAAACCTTCGACTTGTGAATATCCCTTGGCTACAAGTCGGGCTTTGCTCCTTGTCACCACACCATGATCATCTTGCTTGTTGCGGAAAACCCACTTGGTTCCTACAACATTTTGATTAGGACGTGGAACTAAATGTCATACCTCATTCCTCGTGAAGTTGTTGAGTTCCTCTTGCATCGCCAGCACCCAATCCAAATCTCTTAATGCATCTTCCACCCTGTATGGCTCAATAGAAGACACAAAAGAGTAATGTTCACAAAAGTGAGCGACACGAGATCGAGTGGTTACCCCCTTATGAATATCGCCGAGGATGGAGTTCACGGGGTGATCTCGTTGTATCGCTTGGTGGACTCTTGGGTGTGGAGGTCTTGGACCCTGATCATCTTCCTTGTCTTGATCATTGGCATCTCCCCCTTAATCATTGTCCTCCTCTTAAGGTGGCTCTTCTTCTTGATCCTCATTATCATCATCTTGAGTTTGATCCTCATCTTGAGTTGGTGGAGATACTTGCATGGAAGATGATGGTTGATCTTGTGCTTGTGGAGGCTCTTCGGATTGCTTAGGACACACTTCCCCAATGGACATGTTCCTTAGCGCGACGCATGGAGCCTCTTCATCATCTAGCTCATCAAGATCAAATTGCTCCACTTGGGAGCCGTTAGTCTCATCAAACACAATATCACAAGAAACTTTAACTAGTCCAGTGGACTTGTTAAAGACTCTATATGCCCTTGTGTTTGAGTCATAACCAAGTAAAAAGTCTTCTACAACCTTAGGAGTAAATTTAGATTTTCTACCTCTTTTAACAAGAATAAAGCATTTGCTACCAAAGACTCTAAAATATGAAACGTTGGGCTTTTTACCGGTTAGGAGTTCATATGATGCCTTCTTGAGGATTCGGTGAAGGTAGAGACGGTTGATGGCGTAGCAAGCGGTGTTGGTTGCTTTCGCCCAAAACCGATCTGAAGTCTTGTACTCATCAAGCATGGTCCTCGCCATGTCAAGTAGAGTTCTATTCTTCCTCTCCACTACACCATTTTGTTGTGGTGTGTAGGGAGAAGAGAACTCATGCTTGATGCCCTCATCCTCAAGAAAGCCTTCTATTTGTGAGTTCTTAAACTCCGTCCCGTTGTTGCTTCTTATCTTCTTGATCCTTAAGCTGAACTCATTTTGAGCCCGTCTCAAGAATCCCTTTAAGGTCTCTTGGGTTTGAGATTTATCCTGCAAAAAGAACACCCAAGTGAAGCGAGAATAATCATCCACAATTACAAGACAATACTTACTCCTGTCGATTCTTATGTAAGCGATTGGGCCGAATAGATCCATGTGGAGTAGCTCAAGCGGCCTGTCGGTCGTCATGATGTTCTTGTGTGGATGACGAACACCAACTTGCTTCCCTGCTTGACATGCGCTACAAACCCCGTCTTTCTCAAAATGAACATTGGTTAGTCCCAAAATGTGCTCTCCCTTTAGAAGCTTGTGGAGATTCTTCATCCCAACGTGGGCTAGTCGGCGATGCCAGAGCCAATCCATATTAGTCTTAGCAATTAAGCAAGTATCGAGTTCAGCTCTATTAAAATCAACTAAGTATAGCTAACCTTCTAATACTCCCTTAAATGCTACTGAATCATCACTTCTTCTAAAGACAGTAACACCTATATCCGTAAAAAGACAGTTGTAACCCATTTTGCATAATTGAGAAACGGAAAGCAAATTGTAATCTAAAGAATCTACAAGAAAAACATTGGAAATAGAATGGTCAGGTGATATAGTAATTTTACCAAGTCCTTTGACCAAACCTTGATTTCCATCCCCGAATTTGATAGCTCTTTGGGAATCATTGTTTTTCTCATAGGAGGAGAACATCCTTTTCTCCCCAGTCATGTGGTTTGTGCACCCGCTGTCAATTATCCAACTTGAGCCCCCGGATGCATAAACCTACAAAATAAGTTTAGGCCTTGTTCTTAGGTACCCAAACGGTCTTGGGTCCTTTGACATTAGAAACAAGCACCTTGGGTACCCAAACACAAGTCTTTGATCCCTTGTGTTTGCCCCCAACATATTTGGCAACTACTTTGCTTGATTTGTTAGTGAGCACATAAGAAGCATCAAAAGTCTTAAATGAAACATTAGGTTCATTTGATGCAATAGGAGTTTTCTTTTTAGGCAATTTAACATGAGTGGATTGCCTAGAACTAGATGCCTCACTCTTATAGATAAAAGCATGATGAGAGCCAGAGTGAGACTTCCTAGAATGAATTCTCCTAATTTTGTGCTCGGGATAACCAACAGGATATAAAATATAGCCCTCGTTATCCTGAGCCATGGGAGCCTTACCCTTAACAAAATTAGATAATTTCTTGGGGGCATTAAGCTTGACATTGTCTCCCTGTTGGAAGCCAATGCCATCCTTAATGCCAGGGCGTCTCCCACTATAGAGCATGCTTCTAGCAAATTTAAATTTTTCATTTTCTATCTCATGCTCATTAATTTTAGCACTAAATTAAGCTATGTGATCATTTTGTTGTTTAATTAAAGCTAGGTGATCATGGATAGCATCAACATTAATGTCTCTACATCTAGTACAAATGGAAACATGATCAACAGTAGATGTAGAGGGTTTGCAAACATTTAATTCATCAATCTTAGCATGTAGCATGACATTCTCATTTCTAAGATTGGAAATAGAAACATTGCAAACATTTAAATCTTTAGCCTTAGAAATTAATTTATCATTCTCAATCTTAAGGCTAGAAAGAGATTCATTCAACTTGTCAATCTTAGCAATCAAAATAGCGTTATCATTTTTAAGTTTGACAAGAGAATCATCACAAGCATTTAATTTCTCTACCTTAGCAATTAATTTGGCATTTTCAATTCTAAGGTTAGAGATAGTGTCATGGCAAATGCTAAGCTCACTAGTTAATTTTTCACATTTTTCTATCTCCTGAGCATAAGCATTTTTAACCTTAACATGCTTTTTGTTTTCCTTAATAAGGAAGTCCTCTTGGCTATCCAAGAGTTCATCCTTCTCATGAATAGCACTAATTAATTCATTCAATTTTTCGTTTTGTTGCATGTTTACGTTGGCAAAAAGAGTAAGCAAATCATCCTCATCATCACTAGAGCTAGCCTCATCACTAGATGTTGAATATTTAGTAGAAGCTCTAGATTTTACCTTCTTCTTTTTGCCGTCCTTTGCCATGAGGCACTTGTGGCCGACGTTGGGGAAGAGGAGGCCTTTGGTGACGGCGATGTTGGTGGCGTCCTCGTCGGAGGAGGAGTCGGTGGAGCTCTCATCGGAGTCCCATTCCCGACACACGTGGGCATCGCCGCCCTTCTTCTTGTAGTACTTCTTCTTTTCCTTCCTCCTTCCCTTCTTGTCGTCGCCCCTGTCACTGTCACTAGAAATAGGACATTTTGCTATAAAATGACCGGGCTTACCACACTTGTAGCATACTTTCTTGGAGCGGGGTTTGTAATCCTTCCCCCTACTTTGCTTGAGGATTTGGCGAAAACTTTTGATGATTAGCGCCATCTCCTCGTTGTCGAGCTTGGAGGCATCGATAGGGAGCCTACTTGAAGTAGACTCTTCTTTCTTCTCCTCCGTCGCTTTGAATGCGACGGGTTGCACCTCGGGTGTGGAGGTGGCGCCTCGCTCGATGATTTGTTTGGAGCCTTGAGAGCACCTAGAGGGGGGTGAATAGGTGATCCTGTAAAATCAAACACTAAATAGCCACAAAACTTAGTTATTAAAGTGTTAGCGCAACTAAGTAGTTTTGAAGCGAGTTCTTGTGGATAAAACAATCATAGAGAAGGCAACACAAGAGACACGTGATTTTTATCCCGTGGTTCGGCCAAGTAACACTTGCCTACTTCCATGTTGTGGCATCCCAATGGACGAGGGTTGCACTCAACCCCTTTCAAGCGATCCAATGATCAACTTGAATACCACGGCTTTCTTCCTTATAGTCTTCTTCCCGTTTGCGAGGAATCTCCACAAGTTGGAGCCTCTCGCCCTTACAATATTGATCACAAAGAACGCACAAGAGTAAGGTTGGGAAGAGCAACACACACAAGACTCAAATACGCAGCACAACCACGCACACAAGTCACGACTTGAGCTCGAAACACAACACACAGAGTTTATGACTCAAATGGAGCTCAAATCGCTAACACAAAGAATTGAATGCGTGGAGTTGGAGTCTTGGAGCCTTAGGATGCTTAGTGAATGCTTGGGTTACTTCTCCATGCGCATAGGGGTCCCTTTTATAGCCCCAAGGCAGCTAGGAGCCGTTGGAGGCCAACTTGGAAGGCCAAACTTGCCTTCTGTCGGGTGGTGCACCGGACAGTCCGGTGCACCACCGGACAGTCACTGTAGCTGTCCGGTGCGTGATCTCCTTCCTTTTCTGGCGCATCCGACCATTGGTCCTCTAGGTCGGTTGGCGCACCAGACATTGTCCGGTGCACATCGGACAGTCCGGTGTGCCCAACCGACCGTTGCTGCGGGCCACGCGTCGCCCGCAGATTGCGCGACTGACCGTTAGCGCTGGCGACCGTTGGCTCATCGGACAGTCTGGTGCACCACCGGACAGTCCGGTGAATTATAGCCGTACGCCGCCGTCGAATCCCGAGAGCGGCGAGTTCACGTGGACCAACCTGGCGCACCAGACACTCTCCGGTGCACCACCGGACAGTCCGGTGTGCCAGACCGAGCTGTAGATTGGCTGCACAGAGCCAAGCTTTTCCCTTTTCCTTTCTTCTTCTTTAGTCACTGTTTCTAGCACTTAGATAACCATGTTAGTACACAAAACAATTCACCAAGTCTAGAAACTTACCTTTTTCCTTGATTTGCACTTCTCACTTTATCTGGCACATTAGAACTTAATTAAATGTGTTGGGCACTTAATCACCAAAACATTATAGAAATTGCCCAAGGGCACATTTCCCTTTCAAGCCTTTGATCATCAACTCAAAGCACACAAACTTTCCTATAACCTCCTCGGGAGACATTAGCTTATATCTAGGATCACCACGAATTAATTGAACTTGTGTAGGATTAAGAAAAACGAGTGATCTTAGAATAACCTTGACCATTTCATGGTCATCCCATTTTGTGCTCCCGAGGTTGCGCACTTGATTCACCAAGGTCTTGAGCCGGTTGTACATGGCTTGTGGCTCCTCCCCTTGGTTGAGCATGAATCGACTAAGCTCCCCCTCGATCGTCTCTCGCTTGGTGATCTTGGTCACCTCATCTCCTTCGTGTGCGGTCTTGAGTACGTCCCGAATCTCTGGCACTCTTCAACCCTTGCACCCTATTATACTCCTCTCAACTTAGAGAGGCGAGGAGTATAGTAGTGGCTTGGGAGTTGAAGTGCATGATTTGGTCGACCTCCTCCGAATCATAGTCCTTGTCCCCTTCCTTCTGTACCTGCGCTCCATACTCAACAATATCCCATATGCTTTTGTGGAGTGAGGTTAGGTGATGCCTCATTTTATCACTCCACATAGAATAATCTTCACCGTAAAAAACCGGAGGTTTGCCTAATGGGACATAAAGTAATGGAGTACGTTTGGAAATACGAGGATAGCGGAGGGGCATCTTACTATACTTCTTGCGCTCATGGCGCTTAGAAGTGGCGGATGCCAATTCGGAGCCGGAGGTGGAAGGCGACGAAGAGTCAGTCTCGTAGTAGACCACTTTCTTCATCTTCTTCTTCTTGTCACCTTTCCGTTGTGTCTTGATGGAGGAAGAGGGTTCCTCCTTGTGCTTGTGGCCGGACTCCATCGAGTGTGTTCTCCCCGAGCTTGCGGACTTGTCGCCGGTCCCGATCTCCCTCTTGGCGGATGCTCCCGACATCACTTCGAGTGGTTAGACTCTAATGAAGTACCGGGCTCTGATACCAATTGAAAGTCGCCTAGAGGAGGGTGAATAGGCAAATCTGAAATTTATAAACTTTAAGCACAACTACAAGCCGGGGTTAGCGTTAGAAATAAGGTCGAGTCCGAAAGAGAGGGCGAAAACAAATCACAAGCAAATGAAAGTGGATGACACGATGATTTGTTTTACCGAGGTTCGGTTCTTGCAAACCTACTCCCTGTTGAGGTGGTCACAAAGACCGGGTCTCTTTCAACCCTTTCCTCTCTCAAACGGTCACCTAGACCGAGTGAGCTTTTCTCCTCAATCAATTGGGTCACTTAGACCCCACAAGGACCACCACAACTTGGTGTCTCTTGCTTTGATTACAAATGTCTTAAGAACAAGAATGGGGAAGAAGAAAAGCGATCCAAGCGACAAGAACTCAAATGAACACAAATATCTCTCTCTCACTAGTCACTAATTTTATCTTTTGTTTGTGTCTTGGAGTGAAGTCTAGAGCTCTTGTATTGAATGCAATGGCTGAAAAACTTGGATGCCTTGAAGTGTGGTGGTTGGGGGGTATTTATAGCCCCACCCACCAAAATGGCCGTTGGGGAGGCTGTCTGTTGATGGGCATACCAGACAGTCTGGTGCGCCACCGGATACTGTCCGGTGCGCTAGCCACGTCACCCAACCGTTAGGGTTCGACCGTTGGAGCTCTGATAGATTGGGGGCACCGGACAGTCCGGTGCCACACCGGACAGTCACTGTGCACTGTCCGGTGCGCCTTCTGGCGCTGCTCTGACTCTGCGTGCGTTGTCCGCGCCCTGTTCACGTTCACTGTTCACTTTTGCAGACGACCATTGGCGCAGTAGCTGTTGCTTCGCTTGGCACACTGGACAGTCTGGTGCAACACCGGACAGTCCGGTGAATTATAGCGGTGTGGCTCTCCAAAAACCCAAAGCTAAGCAGTTCTGAGTTGATCTCCCTGGTGCACCGGACACTGTCCGATGGCACACCGGATAGTCCGGTGCGCCAGACCAGGACAACCTTTGGTTGGTTTTGCTCCTTTCTTTTTAAACCCTAACTTTTAACCTTTTATTGGTTTGTGTTGAACCTTTGGCACCTGTAGAACATGTAATCTAGAGCAAACTAGTTAGTCCAATTGTTTGTGTTGGGCAATTCAACCACCAAAATCATTTAGGAAAAGGTTTGATCCTATTTCCCTTTTAGTGGCATCGGCGGGGGAGGTCCCAACTGCGCCGACGGCTACCACAGCCTCAATGACGGCGATGCCATCGAGTATACCATCGACAGCGGCGGAGGACGCGAGGGGCGCGTCCAGCTCCATCTCACCGCCCACTCCGGAGGAGACGGAGGTAGTTTTTGGGCGGCGGCACCGAGGCAGAAGCAGCGCCAGTTCCCCTCCCCTGGGTGCTGTCTCGTGCCCATTAGGCTCTTCATGAGACTGAGGCAGCGATCCTGCGGGAGTGGGAGGCGCTTGATGCTGAGCACCAGCGCCTCAGCGGCTGGCGCACCCAGCTGGAGGAGCGCACCAAGGCGACGTCCCACCAGTTCGCCTCCGAGCTTTCCGAGCTCGAGCGGGACCGCAAGGATTACAAAAGGGACCTCCAGAAGGTGTACGCCCGGGAGCTGGAGGCGTCTCGGAGGGAGAAGAAGCTGGCCAGGAGGGAGGAGGTTGTGTCTCAGCGGGAGACCCTCGCAACAGAGCTCCGGGCCAAGCTGAGCGCCCTGGACAAGATTCTGGAAGAGCAGCGGATCCAGCAGACCACGACTATGGAGAGGCTGCAAAAGTTGCAGCAGGAGCTCGAGGGCAAGGCTAGCAACGCTGCCCTCGCCGAGAAGAAGCTTAAAGCGAAGGGAGAGTCCTTGGACAGGCGGGAGACTGACCTCGCCAGGCGGGAGACTGACCTCGTCAGGCAGGACAAGGATCTCGCCTTCAGGGAGGAAATGCTCACACAGCGAAGCGAGCTGCTGGCCGAGCACGAGCTCGAGGCGGAGAAGAAGGAAAAAGAGCTAGAGGAGCAGGTCCGCCAGTTCCAGGCGGCACAGGCGGCTCAGGGTTTCCAGGCGGTGGAGGCCACCTGGAAGGCCCTCGAGGATCTTCAGGAAGAGCACCGCACCGGGGTCCAGCGCATCGCTGCATGGGCCGGCGAGGCGAGCACGACACTGGTGCCACTAGGGATGAGTCCCATCCCGGTGTCGGAGCTTCCGACGTCTATCTCCGACGCGCTCCCGGTGCTAGACTCCGCCGCCGATCGCCTCTGACGCCTGGACCAGATTCTTGGCGCCCCGCCTAGAGGCCAAGGGGGACAGGCTCTGCCGAGTGTTGATCGAGTACATCTTGACGTGCTTCCAGAGCCACAACCCGGCCATATCCTTGGAGCCGGTGATCGTTGGTCCAATGGCCGATACTGAAGACGCCGCTCGGGAGGGCGTACAAAACGCCGTGGAACTGGTGGCCGAACGCTTCCAGCGGGATCCTACCGATGATGAGTAGCTAGATCTACAGAAACAGCGCAAGGGTTCCGCTGGGGAGCGGCTTGTAATATTTTTTGGCTTTGTAAGATACTTTTGAGTACCATTAATTAAACAACACTTATCTGTATGCTATTTGTCCTCGCTGTGTGTAGCGTTACCAACTTCTCCCTAGTACTTGGCCCCCCTAGGATGTAGGCTCGATGTGTCGAGGCTGGATACCAGTATACCTAAGGGAAAATCAGTTGTACGGTCCCTAGGAGGTAGTCTCTACGGCTTGAGACTACCTGCGTCTGGATTGGGACCTAGACCTGCACACAACTTTGGCTTTGAAGTGTTAGTAGCACACCCATAGGACCCATCGTCTGATATCTGCCATCCTTTGACTCATGCAATAGGACCTGCAGGATTTAGTCTGGGAAGCCAAGCCGTATGCCTGGACCCCTTGAATCACAGTTCCAAATACTAGGACACCCGTCGCAGAGTGGTGGAGCGTGCAGGCTTAGGGTACAAGACCATGCTAAGCAGCTACACAGCTCCGGGCCACCCCAGGAGACGTGTGTCCATTCTCTAGAACCGAACCCTAAGTTGCCGGACCCATAGGACTATAGTTCCAAATACTAGGGTGCCCGTCCCAAAGCGGTGGAGCGTGCAGGCTTAGGGTACGGAACCAAGCTAAGTGGCTACACAACTCCGGACCACCCCAGGGAGTGAGTGCCCATTCTCTAGAACTGGCCCCAGGCTGCCGGACCCCCCTGCCTTTGTAGAGAGGTCCTGAACTGCAAACCTGGCTACACAATTCGGATGTCATCATACCAGCAAGGGTGGGAAACTGTATGGGTGGGTTAGATAAAAAGTAACATTTGTGAACTGAAGCAGAATAAAACAATCACAAAAGCTCATCTAGGGGTAAATTCTTTCCTTATAACTTGATATACGTGGGTGCAGGCCAACAGGCCGAGCTTATGAGGGCGGACCTCATCGAATTGACGTATACATATGCACAACCTAGTTACGAAGGAAGAAAACTCAACCCCCTAGTTTCGCTTCTATGGGAAGAACTTACAGAGATGCTCTATGTTCCAGGGGTTGGGAAGAGGCACTCCTTCAGTTGTGGCAAGACGGACACACCCGGGTCGGCATACTTCCGTCACCTTGAAGGGTCCTTCCCAACCGGGGAGAGTTTGTGGAGCCCTTCTCGGTTCAGTACTCGCCTTAGGACTAGGTCCCTGACCCTGAGCTCCCTACTATGCACGAACCGTTGGTGGTAGCGCCTGAGCGCTTGGTTGTACCGTGCATTTCGGATCGCTGCTTGCCATCTGCGCTCGTCAATGAAGTCCACGTCCTCACGCTGTAGTTGTTGCTGCATAGACTCATCAAACGACTAGACCCATGGGAAGCCCATAAGGATTTCCGAGGGAAGTCAGGCTTTGGCCCCGTAGACCAGGAAGAACGGGGTCTCCCCGGTAGCTCGGCTGGGTGTGGTCCAGTTCCCCCATAGCACAAACGAAAGCTCATTGGCCCAATTTGCACCATGCGTTTTCAAGCAGTCATAGGTGCATGTCTTGAGCCCCCTGAGGATTTTTCCGTTTGCCCTCTCCACCTGGCTGTTGCTCTTGGGAAGAGCGACAGACGCAAAGCAGAGATGGGTGTTGATGCCCTCGCAATACTCCTGGAAGAGCCGACTTGTAAACTGGGTCCCGTTGTCCGTAATGATACGGCTTGGGGACACGGCGGTAAAGATCCCCTTTCACCACCGCGTATCATTTAGCCAACCGCACTATGCGCTCTGTGGATACATGATCTTCAGGAAGGATATTTTCCTTCAGGTAGTCTCGGATCTCGGAGATCCATGCATCGGGACCACTCTAAGCTATTAGCTGTGGCACTAAGAGGTTGGCAGGACCCCCTATAGCACACACAGTCTTCGGTGGGTTCTGTAGATGGGACGCCACCGGGACCGCTAGCTACGAGGTGCTAGTCTCGCCCCCTTCGCCCAGTTCGGCAGGCTGGGCGGTGGGTCTCAGCAGCCGTCTTTCGAAGACGCCCTCGGGCATGGGTGCCCAAGTTGATGCCCTCTTGGAGAGTTCATCTGCCGCTGAGTTGTAAGCCCGAGGAACATGTTGCAGTTCTAGGGCCATGAAGTCTTTTTCCAGCTTCCTTACGTGGAGGAGGTAAGCTACGAGCCTAGGCTCGTTGTAGCTACATTCCCCACGGACTTGCTTGATGATCAGCTGGGAGTCCCCCTTCACGAGGAGCTGGCGGATCCCCAGGGATAGGGCGGCTGACAAGCCAAAGATCAATGCTTCATACTCTGCCATATTGTTGGTGGCCTTGAACTCAAGGTGCACCATGTACTTCACTTGATCTCCATTGGGGTCGATGAGGACCACCCCAGCTCCACCAACTTGTTGGCGGGCGGATCCATCGAAGAAGAGCGTCCAGTGGGGCTCGGTGAAGACCGGACCCTTGGGCTCCGCAGGTGTGTGGTCCGAATCGGGATCCGAACCCCCAAGGACGCTCGGGGGAGGTGTCCACTCCACAATGAAGTCAGCCAGGACCTAGCTCTTGACGGCGTGGCGAGGTTGGAAGTCCAGCTGGAACTCAGCGAGCTCCACGACCCACTAGGCGATGTTGCCTGTGGCGTTAGAGTTGTGGAGGATGGCCCTTAACGGAAAGGAGGTCACCACCACGACCCTGTGTGCCTAGAAATAGTGGCGCAGCTTCCTAGACGCAACAAGCACAACATAGAGAAGTTTGTGCGTCTCAAGGTACCTGGCCTTTGCTTCATGGAGGACATCGCTGACGTAGTAGACCGACCTCTGAATGGTCCGAACCCCTGTAGCCGGTTCCGAGCCCTCAGGTTCCTGGCCTTCTTGTGTCGTCCTTTCGACGAACAGCACCATGCTCACCGCTTCTACAGCCACCGCGATGTATAAATACAACGGTTCCTCAGGTTCTGGAGCTATCAGTATTAGTAGGGACACTAGGTGATGCTTCAACTCTTGAAAGGCTTGTTCCGCCTCTTCGATCCAAGAGAATGGGCCGGACTTTCGCAACAGCTTGAAGAAGGGCAGCGCCCTCTCAGCCAGCCTTGAAATGAAGCGGCTAAGGGCGGCTAATGACCCCGTAAGCTTCTAGGCATCCTTGATACGGGCCGGAGGCCTCATCGCCTCAATCGCTTTGATCTTCTCCGGGTTTGCTTCAATGCCCCGGTGCGAAACCAGGAACCCGAGCAACTTTCCTGCGGAGACACCAAAGACGCACTTGTCTGGGTTCAGCTTCGTGCGTGTTGCCCGCAGCTTGTCGAAGACCAGGGTTAAGTCTTCCACTAGGGTCGACCCTCTCTTAGTCTTGACCATGATGTCATCGACGTATACCTCCATCTTGTCCCTAATCAGGTCCCCGAAAGTCTTACTCATTGCCCGCACAAATGTTGGCAAGGCGTTTTTCAGACCGTAAGGCATTACGACATAGCAGTAAAGCCCATCCACTATTACAATTCGGTATGCTTCCTATCTTCCCTAGACATCTAGATTTGATGTAAACCAGAGTAAGCATCTAAGAAGGACAAGAGGTCGCACCCGGAGGTAGAATCCACGATTTGATCTAGACGTGGAAGTGGATATGGGTCCTTGGGACAAGCTTTATTAAGGCTGGTGTACTCGATGCACATCCGAAGCTTCCCGTTTGCCTTTGGAACGATGACTGGATTGGCCAGCCACACTGGGTGATGAACCTCTTTGATGAAGCCGGTGTCCAGCAGCTTCCGGACCTCCTTTCGGATGAAGTCCTGCCGCTCAACGGACTGTCTCCGAGGCTTCTGACTCACCGGTTTGGCGTCAGGGTGGATCTTCATATGGTGCTCGATCACCTCCCTAGGGATCCTAGGCATCTGCGACGGCTCCCATGCGAGCACGTCGACATTTGCCTAGAGGAAGGCGACGAGCGCGAGTTCCTATTTTTCCTCTAGATCATCCGTAATGCGAGTGGTCTAGGGGGAATCTGCACAGAGCCGGACGGCCTTGACGGGGGCGTCGTCCGCTCCGGATGGCCGCACCTTTGGCACCTTGGTAGGCGCCTTGGTACCGGAGGTCGAGGGGTCCCTCCCTCCGTCGTCCAGGCGAGCAGTTTCTGCCGCCAGGGCGTGTAGCTTCTCCACAGCCGCAAGTGCAGCGGCGCGGTTGCCCTGCATGGTGAGGACCTCGGCTGGAGACGGCATCTTGAGGATCAAATACCCGTAATGGGCAATGGCCATGAACCAGTACAGGTCCGGCCTGCCAATGATGGCATTGAATGGGAGGTTAACCTCCGCAACGTCGAACTGGACGTTCTCTGTGCGGAAGTTTTCCTCTGTCCCGAATGTAACCGGGAGCGTGATGCTCCCAAGGGGAAACACCGGTTGAGCGCCCACTTTGGAGAATGGACGAGAGGGTCCTAGTCGGGACCCTAGGATCTGCAGCTGCCTGAACGCAGCATGGCTGATGACGTTGAGCCCAGCCCCACCGTCGATCAGAACAAGATGCAGCTTGATGTTGGCAATGACAGGGGCGGTGATGAGCGACAGTATGCCGGCCCCTGCCATGTTCTCGGGGTAGTCGGATGCCCCGAAGGAGATAGTGGTGCTCCGCCACCGTTGGTGTGGAGCAGCCTTCGAAACCCCTGGGACCGCCGAAAGGACCTCCCGGTGCAGGGACTTGACGTTCCTGCGGGAGGTGAGCTCCCAGCTCCCGTCGTACATCACGTACAACTTCTTGCAGCGGTCGTTATCATCACCGGAGTCGGAGTCTCTAGTGAGGATGTCCTTGAGGACCTGCTCGGGGGACTGATACCTGAGCCCCGTTCTCCCGTGGCCACATCACCATCGTTGACCCTCTCCTTGCCAGGACGGCGACGAGGTGGGGAGCCATCCTTGGAAGTCTGCTCGCGCCACTCGCTGAAGCGCTTCATGAGCTTGAGTTGTTGCCTCCCTGTGGCCATGGGCACTTGTTGGGCTCGTTCCGGCCTCCAGTCGCAGCTGCGACGACATGTGCAGTAGACTGCGGCCTCTCGTGGCCGCGGTTCTTCTTCTTCTTGTTGTTGTTGCCGCCCTAGGTGACGGCACCCGAACCACCCGTCTGGGTAACTTCGGTCTGTGGTGCTGAGTGCCATGCCCGACCCTCGGCAGCTCTGGCACATTTGTTGGCCAGAGCGTAGAGCGTGGTGATAGTCTCCACGTCATGTGTGGCCAACTTCTCCAGCATCTTCTCATCACGTACCCCATGGCGGAAAGCGATGATGATGGAAGCATCGGAGATATGCGGTATAGTGCCTCGTACCTTAGTGAAGCGGGATATGAAAGCCCGAAGAGTTTCCTCGGATTCCTGCCTCACTGCATGGAGGTGAGCCTCCACGCCATGCTGCTGATAAGCACCGGCGAAGTTCGCTGTGAACCGCACACAAAGCTCTTCCCAGGAGTAGATCGATCCTGGGGTGAGGTTCATGAGCCAGGTCCGGGCTAGCCCAGACAAGGCTACATGGAAGTATGTCGCCATTACGGCAGTGTCTCCACCTGCTGCCGTAATAGCGGTGATGTATACCTGCAAGAATTCCGACGGGTTTGACGTACCGTCGTACTTTTCTGGCAGGTGTGGCTAGAACTTGGATGGCCAAGTCGCCGCACGGAGATGATCTGCCAGTGCGGCGCAGCCCACGCCGGCCAATGGGGCACCTGCCTGGATCCGGGCACCCACTGGAGTTTGCAGTGCGACCATAGCGAAGTCTTGATCGAGGCTGCGACCCTCGATGTTTTGCCGGCGCTCACACGCTCTCTCTAGAGAGACTCGAGCATCTTCACGACCCTCGAAGTTTTATCGGCACTCCCGCGCCCTCTCCAGAGAGATTCAAGCATCCTCGCCCGCACACCTGCGATTGAGTTTGCCCGTAGGTCATCGGTCTGTGCGCCCCTCACTTAGGGTGAGCGCATGGACGTCGTCGCCTCGCGTTGACGCCAGGATGACCAAGGCCTGGACCTGGTCGAGCTAGAATGCGCCATGCCAAGGAGACGATCGACATCGTCACACCACTACTTCATGGCTCCTGGCGAAGCCGTGGAACTCGGAGGGTGACGCAGCAACTCCCTGGCTGCAGACAACGCCCCAGGAGCAACCCTTGACGGAGCTCGGGATGTCTGCGTAGGCGTGTGCTACTCGCAGCGCGCACAGCAGCAGCTCCAGGCGCAGGGCGGTTGGAGGCCCGCGGCATGGAAGACGCAGCCTCTTCCTCCATCAGGAAATCCTTAGGAGTCATGTCGTGGTGTTCGATGATCTGGACCATTGTGTCGAACAGGAAAACAGGCGAAAACCTAATGCCACATCCCCTACCTGACGCGCCAAATATCGGAGAGGAAAATCTCCGGCCGGGTGGCGGAACGCACCCTCCCTAAATCCTAAGATGAGGAGGGACCTAAGCGTTTTGCCTGCTTGCTAGATGGTCGATGAACACGAGTGGACACGAGGATTTAGAGTGGTTCAGGCTGCCAGAGCGTAATACCCTACTCCACTTTTGTATTGAGTCTATGAGCTTGAGCGAGCTTGTGAGCCTGTCTGTGAGTCTGTCTTGTAATGTTGTGTGCCTTCCCTTTTATAGCTCAAGGGAGGCACATACAAGGATGTTGAGCCCCGACATGTGGGCCCAGGAGCATAACAGAAGGAACATATTATAGGAGTAACTAATGCAAGTAACGCCTGAGCAATCTCTGGGCGCCATGATGTCCGCAGTCCATGCAGTATTGATATGTGGCGGCTGCTTCCTTGGTAACGTGCAAGTAATGATGAGCGTAGTGCACGCGGCAGTATGGGTGTGTCGCCTGCCAGTGGAATGGACAGGCACGCCGCCTGCGGAATGGATAGGTCGCTGCCTGCCGGAGGAATGGACAGGCACAGAGGAATGGACAGGCGCTGCCTGCCAGAGGAATGGACAGGTCTTAATAAATGCAGAGGCGGCACACCGCCTGCCAGTGGAATGGACAGGTGGCGCGCCTTATCCGCAATAAATGCAGAGGCCGCGTAGCCCAGAGGTCTTACGTCAGGCTCCACCCGTTGGCTTACGTCACGTGCAGTAGGCCGCGCGGCAGCATCGGGTCTCCGCCTGGGCGGGGAGCAGAAGCGTATACAATAAGGTCCGAACACGTGTCGGCTCCAGACCCCGCTTGGCCTTGATTAAGGCCTAGGTATTCTCTGTCCCAGAATCCAGGGACCCTGCTGTGAGCGGCCCGAACCCCACACTGAGGGGTCCGGATCCCATCCTAGGGGTCCGGTTTGCGCCCGTGGATGTCCTGGACCTTACCTGGAGGCCCGGTCTGTATATACAGGAGTCTGGCACCTTCGCATGGGGGTCTGGGCCCGCTGGTGATGCCCTAGAGTGTGTAGCTCTCTGGACACGTGGCGGTATAGGACCTGCCTAGGTGGTGAGGTTGGTGCTGTTGTTGGCCCAGAGTAGTCGCCCGACGCTTGGGCGAGCCATGGCCTGGTCCTACGTATAACCTTTTTACCACGCGACTAAAGGTAGCCGCGTGGGTACCGCGTCTTCATACAGTAGTAAGGGGTACCCTAGTTTTAGGGTACTGACAGACCCTATTCAAGTTTCCCACGTGAAATGTGAAAGAGAAATATGTCCTTGGACCATTTCTAGTTGTTTTGGTGATTAAATGCCCAACACACCACTTTGAACTAACTCACTTTATACGAGCACGAGCACAGGTTTAGAAAAAGCAAATTGAAGACACCAAGTCCAAATGAGTCAAATTGGAGGGTCAAAAGTGCAACTTTGAGCAAATCAACATAAACATGTGGTCTAAGTGTTTGGATAAGTTGCATACACCCTACTCTATGTTTTTAGCACCTTATTTTGGCTACTAACTCAATTTTGCAAAGAAAGTGCTTTTTGAGCTTGGTTTAGGCATATTGCAATTCCTAGAGAAATTGGATGAAAAAGGTATGGTCCCAACATTTAGTTAATTGTTTTGTGTGCTGAATATGTTTGTTTGAGTGCTAGGGAACCTCTCAAGTCGAGTAAAAAGAAGCTAAAGAAGTTTGGCACAAAAGAGAAGAAAGTGGGTTAGTCTGTGTAGCACCAAATAGTGTAGTGCCATCCACTAGACAGTCAGGTGTGGACCGGATAATTCGCTAGAATTCACCGAACGATCCGGGCTCGATCACCAGACAGTCTGGTGCTCCTCTCTAACGGCTACTTCACGACTAGGCTGCGCTCCAACAGTCGACTGGGAGCATCGGATAGTCCGGTGCCCCCACCTGATAGTCTAGTGCCCCTAGAACAGGAAACCAACCAATCACGGGATTCTATGACCGTTGCATTGTGCGTTGTCCAGTGCACACCGGACAGTCCAGTGCATCCGCAGACCAGGAAGGTGTGAAGCTTCCAAATGAAGCTCCAATGTCCCTTGGGCCTATAAAAGGGACACCTAGGCGCCTTGTTGCAGTACCCAAGCACCTCAAGAGTTGCACAACATTCCAATATGCCGCGACCACACCTCCGAGTGTTTTTAGAGAGATTTGAGTGTTTTTTGAGTTGTAACTCTGTTGTTGTGTTCTTGCGCTTTGTCTTTGCATGTGTTGCTTTGATTTGCTCTTGTGTGTGTTCTTCTCCCTCCTTACTCTGAGTTTGGTTGTATTCATTGTGTAAGGTCGTGAGAGACTCCAAACCTATGGGGATTCCTCACAAACGGGATTGTTATAAGGAAGAATACCGTGGCACTCAAGTTTGAACTTTGGATCACTCGAGAGGGGTTGAGTGCAACCCTTGACCAAAGAAGGTCACCACAACGTGGAGGTATGCTTTGGCCGAACCACGACAAAAATCATTGTGTCTCCTTTCTCACTTTATTTTATTGTGATTTTTGTCTTCCTTAGTGCAGAGTAGTATTATTACATAACTAAGGGAGGCAAAAACTCCTCCCGATAAGTTTTTCATAAAAGTTTTCTTATGGAGGACCATGTCCTCCCGCATCTTCACTCTTGTTTCTCCTCCTTAGGAACCACCTTGGTACAGAAGCAACAGAAATCTGCTACTTCCTCACCTAAAAACAACGAAGGGATAAACCCTGAGTATGGAATTACTCAGCAAGTCTTACCCGACTAAGGAAAAGACTCTCAAGGGTATGCTGGCTTAAGGGAGTCAAGGTAAGGCTTTTCAATAATCAAAGACTATGTTTTGCAGAAATGCTTACTAAAGTGGATCCTTAAAAATCCAATTTTATTTGTCAAGTTAAGTATAATTACCTGCAACTAGAGTTCTTTCTACCCTAGTTCAATCACTGGTCCTGCACTAGCCAATTTCTTAACAAAAACTCATCATCTTTAGTGGATTGCTACGTGTAAGTCAGTGACCAAGTCTTCATAACCGCGAAGGTACGACGATCTGAATCGATTATACTCAGCTGAGGATCTCCAATCACACGACATATGTAGCACTTAACCCTTGCATATGTCAACCCGCCACCGGGTTTCTTAAGACTAGATCAGGTTCACGCAAACCGAGAGCACAGATACACCACCGTCCAGCCTCTTGCCATGGAGGGTACACGCTACTCTCGCCACCGCTCCACGCCCATTTCGTGTTATCTTATTCTGGCCTTAGTCCGCCCGAGGCAAAGCTTACCCATGACGAGGCATGTGACCAGTTAAAGGGTCCTCGATCAGCAGGCCTACATCGACAAGGTCCTTAATCGACTCAGACGGAGACACTACACCGAGACTCTCTTTCTCGTGCAAGTCACCCGCCCGGTCTCAGCTTAATCTTTTCAACCCAAAAACTTGGTACCTGGCAGAGGTACATCTTTTCCGATGTTGGATCCATCAAGGCCTTTGACAGATCCACCATCAAGTTTTATTTTCGAAAACATCCCACCCACCTTTGCCACATCATATTTTGTAAAAACAAAACATTTTGTTTTTCTAAAGCAAGGCTAAGCATCAAAATCTTTTGTAAAACGAGTGATCAAGGAAGGTAATCAAATTCAAGGAAGGTAATGTAGGAATTGTTTTATCAATCAACTCCTATCACCTAATGCAGCAATCAAGTGAGAAAGATTTTAAAAACATCAAGGAAGGTGGCAAATGCACCGGGGCTTGCCTTCGTTCGTAGGTGAGTCTGGCTCGGATCCACAAATATCAAAGTAGAAGCAGTTTCCTGCCTGAGAATCCGAGGGTGGTGAAGTCTTCTCTTCAGTGACTTCCACTTCTTCTTCGCGTTCTAATATAACCATATATACATATATATATACATATATATATATATAAGAATGAATGCCATGTAATGCTCATGAGAGTGCAAAGATAATAAAAATTTATTATCTAAGTCTTGAATACAACTTTCCTTCACGGAACTCCGAGAACTTAGGGTTTCCGGAGTCAGTAAAGGAGTTCAAAGGGCAGGGGTGAGGGTTTTGGGGTTTAGTGATCAAACAGGGTCCAAATCAATTCATACTCTACCCAAGGCTTCTAAATAATGTGGGGAGTTCATATAAAAATTTTGAGCATTTTTGGCATTACTATTAATTCTCTAAAATTCCAGAACTATTTCTTTAAGCTATTTTAAATGCCCTAAAATTCCCTGTTTAAACTAAAAATCATGAAACTATTTTTATTAAATTCTAGGAAAAATAATAAGCCTAGGAAAATTGGTTTCACAATTTTACGAATTTTCTGTAGTTTTCTACATATTTCTAAAGTTTCTCTAAAAAAGAAAATGAAAAAGTTTGAATAGTACTGGGCCAGAAGCAGCCCATACGGCCCAGCCATACAGAGAAACGGGGCGCGCCCGCGCCCGCGTTGGCAGTCTTGCGAAAGAGCCCTCACGGTTTTTGAATAACCCGAAGAAGTCCAAACACTATTGAACCCAGTCGCTGACACTTTGCAGAAATGCCCTCGTACTTCTATTTCTTCACATCGACTGATCCCCGATGGCGAATCGCGCGGAAGCCATGCTCCGACGAGCTAGACTGGGCGGAGCACGCAAGGATTGGTGCTCACCGATGACTGACTCCAGATTCCGGCCTAACCCGAGGTTTCCCCTCATTCAATTTCACGAATGGCTACTAGGTTTGCTCTGGCCACAGTGACCGTGGACCTTGCGGACACATGAACGCGTTCCCGGCAATTCCTGGCGGTCTAATTCAATCCGAGGGGTCGAAGAGCTTGAGGAGGACCTAAGAACGCTAGAACAAACGATCAAAGCGCTGGGACTGACCTGGAATAAGCTGGCCGCGGTGAGGCTAAACCGAGTGGAGTTCGGAAGTGAATTGGGGAGAATTCAAAATTAGAGTTCTCATGTGGGGGGTTTGGGATGCAGGTGGGTGCAGTAGCTGCGTGAATACTTGACGGAGCTGAGGACGCGCTCAATTTATAGACCCCGAGGTCGGTAGCTCTCAATTTGACCGCGATGTGTTGGCGGCCGGAGATAGGGAAGAACACGGTGGTTGTAACCGTGGCAGTCACCGGTGTAACGACGCAAGGAGAATACTCCTAAGGGTGCCACGCTTACAATCGCGTAGTAACAAGCTTAGGCGTGGCGCAGCCAAGGTCACCAGCGCTTCCACGGCGACTACGGTAGTCTGGCCACGTCGCAGCGACTATACCCACGACGATAAACTCCAATTCGCGATCCTATCCCTTCCCCGCCGTGAGATCTTTTCTCTGCCGTAGTTATCCAACCGCCAGTGAACACGAATCATGGCGGCGGCGTGAATCTTCGCGCAGGGAGGTCGCTGTCGACGAGCAAGCCGTGCTGGCAACCATATTCGTTCAGTTACTGTACCATGGCGAATGGCATTCAGTTGGACTGACCGAGCAAGTTTGGCGCAAATTTTCTTCCTATTTTCAATGGCAACCAGTGGATCAGCTAATAACAAAGTTGTTGTCTGATGATCCAACAACAATCTTGCTATAGCATCCATAGCCAAATTCTTATTAGAGCAAGGTTGATTTCCAGTTCAAAGTTGACTCAGTACCACTGTTAGTCTGAATTTCATACTTCAGACAGTCTGAAAGTTCAACTTTGAGTGCACTTTTCTCCAAATTCTTCACAACAACCATGCTCACTCTCTTAAGCAAAGTTATTCACCTAAGATAGATCTACATAGTTGATGTGGTGACCTAGGGCAAATTCTCAATAATTTGGAAGATGTAGAGCTCCAAAGTTGAGCCAATATCACTGAAAATCAGACTTAATCCATGAGAAAAAGTGTGGCCTTTTGCATATAAGCCCAAAACTTAGGGTTGAACTTGCAAATCCACATATTTGTGACCCAAATGACTTAAGATACTTATTTAACTTGGTTTTTGCACTTTAGTCCAAAAGTGGACTAATTTTGCACATAGGTCCCTAGGGTTTGGAATTAGGGTTTTCCAGGGTTCAAATGGGGTTTCTGGTATCCAGGGGTATAAAAGTGATTCAAGTTCATTTTTGGAAACATTTTATGACTATTCCCCTAAAGCTTTTAGGTTTTCTCAACTTGGGTTAAGTTTTACCCCTTTAATCCCTATTTAGGGTTAAGTTCCCTATCCAGGGTTCTATTTGCAAAGTGCTATAACAACACAACTTGTTTGAAATTTTTACCTAGTGAATGCACTCTAGGTGTGTCAAACATATGCAATGCCAATGCTTATGATGCCATGCTCAAGTTTTAGTTACAGTAACACCAGGGGTGTTACATCCTTCCCCCCATAAAAAAATCTCGTCCCGAGATTAAAAGTCCTAGGGTAAGTAATGGAAAAGGAAACGCGACATACTTTTATTTCCTTATTTCTGGTACAAGGCAGGGGTGGTTTGGGAATCACTCCTTTATTACAACAGCTATACATGCTTTATAATTTACAAGAGGTTAAAAAGCCTGGGAAATTCTTATCTAAAAAGTCTTGAGTTTCCCATGTAGCCTCATCTTCGGAATGTTGGTTCCACTGTATCTTGTAGAACTTGAGAGTTTTTCTTCGGGTAACCCTGTCCTTTTGATCCAAGACTCGAATGGGGTGCTCAGAATATGTCAAGTCCGGTTCAAGGACAACATCTGTTACTTCAACGGTTCAATCAGGAACCCAAAGATACTTCTTCAATTGTGACACATGGAACACATTATGCACGACAGACAATGTTTCGGGGAGTTGGAGTCGATATGCCACTGGTCCACATTGCTCAAGTATCAAGAATGGACCAATGTACCTAGGTGCAAGCTTCCCTTTAACCCCGAAACGCGATACCCCCTTTATTGGTGAAACTTTCAAGTAGACGTAATCTCCTACGAGAAAGCATAAGGGTTGTCGTCGTCGGTCTGCATAACTCTTTTGACGAGTTTGGGCTTTCTTCGTATTATGTATTATTTTCTGAACTTTGTCTTCAGTTTCTTTCACCAGGTCAGGCCTGAAGAAGTACCTTTCACCTGGTTCAGACCAATTTGGCAGAGTACGACATCGTCGTCCATATAAAGCTTCGAAGGGTGCCATCTTGATACTTTCTTGATAACTATTATTATATGAAAACTCCGCTAAGGGCAAACACTCATCCCATTTCTGTGAGAAGTCTATAACACATGCCCGCAGCATATCTTCAAGTATTTGATTGACCCTCTCAGTCTGCCCACTGGTTTGAGGATGATAGGCCAAACTGTGGAGCAATTTAGTACCCAGGGATCTATGAAGTTCTTCCCAAAATTTGGATACGAATTGAGGTCCACGATCCGACACTATAGTCTTCGGAACACCATGCAAACTGAGAATACGGGCAATGTACAACTCCGCATAGGTAAGTACCGGGTAATATGTCTTGACCGGCAGAAAGTGAGTAATTTTCGTGAGCCGATCAACAATAACCCAGATAGAATCATACCCTTTTGTAGTCCTGGGTAATCCCACAATAAAGTCCATACTAATGTCTTCCCAATTCCATGTTGGTATTGGTAGAGACTGTAATGGACCAGCATTCTTCATGTATGTGGCCTTGACACATTTACAAGTGTCACACCTAGCCACGTAGCATGCAATTTCAATTTTCATCTTTGCCCACTAATAGAGACGATGTCAGCCAGAAGAACACATAAGGTTCCATGTGTGCAATTTGCTTCTTCTGATGACACTGTACTATCTGAGTCTGTTGGGCGGCAATTATGCAACTTTACCCAAACAGAATCAGATGCACCATCTTGGGTGAAACACACAGAAAGAGGTTTACCAACAAGTGGTTGCAGTAAATCCATAGTACATGAGACAGGTGTGAATATCGAATAACATCACGGTCAACTCGTGTTAACCAGGGAATCCAAGTCCCCGAAAGGTAAGATAGATTCAAGAAAATCACCAGCGGAGGGATATATAAATGCAGACTTTGCAACCAGTCCATTTTATCCAGCACTAGTCGTGGATTGGCATGATCACACGTGAGGCAGTCGAGGCGCGACTAGAGCGATAATTTACTGGTCAGCTTAATTTGATTTTTGGTAAGTACTTTCTTTATGGTGGGTTGAACCAAAGTGAGTTTAGACAACTCGATAAAACGATCTCTAAACTCAGCCTTCGTTCATTGGGTAGTTACAAGTTAGTCAAACCCAACTTGTTGAACTACTTTTGACATTAAGCAAATCCTCTCAGTACCATTGGTAAGCCAAGGGTTGAGAGTTCACTCTTTGTTAACAGGAAATCCTGCACTTGGTTAGAAATCTATTTGGTCATGTTGTTCATCCGTTTTTCTCATGCGAGATGAATTATCCACTTGGTTAGGGAATACATGGATTAAATAAGAGAGCGAATGAACAAACTCCTGTATTTCAACAACAGGGGAAACAGATCTCTATTTTGAGAGCTAATCAGTTGTTTTCTTACACTAAAAAGCTCCAAGGCTTCACCTTTACACAAAGGATGCAAAGGGAACTTGTGTGAGTAGTCACTACCAAGATCAAAAGAAATAAGACCACACATGAAAGTGGTATGCCCTTTTGATCCAACGGAAATGACAAATGTTGTTTGATCTCTTTCACAAACAACATAGAAATTGTTTCAAGGGAAAGGTCAATGGAAGATAACACATCAGTGTAACTCCATAATGGATCACGACTAGAGGCCTTGATACCGACATGCGCCAAGCAGCAAAATCCTGTGTGCACATTCACAGGAGGCTCTCAGTTTCGCCGCGGTACCATAAGTTCTTAACCATGACACCATTACAAAACTGGCACCGATAATGAATCTCACGAGGTAAGAACAATTTGCGCAAAGATAACATATCGATATAGTCTAATAATGGATTATGACTATTAACGGTGATACCAACGGATGCCAAGTAGCGCAACCATGTGTGTGCATCCACAGGAGGCCCTCGGTTTCATCGCGGTGCCATCGGTTTTAGTCATAACACCATTGCCAGACGTAACCAATAAGAAATCTTGCGTGACACTAATGGATTGGGTAAGGGTGACAATATACAAAGAGATACTCCACCAGTAAAAATGGTTACAAGTAGAGCGCCAAATAGATCATGGCCCAAGACATGGCCATAATCTAAACTTAATGAAAGAAGTACGATGGGAGACTGTTAATTCAGCCATAAGCATATTTCTATGCACATCGTAGAGAGCACAAGGTCAAGGATTAAGTTGGTATGCCTTCGATAGATATGAAGAAACCAAAGGCATCAAATTCAAGAAAATGGTCGGACATGTCTTTCCTAGGTTGGGTTACTAAAACAACATGGTGATCCGCAAGGAGAGGCCAAATATACTAGAGACCACAACCTGCATCAACTGAATAAGAGAATGGTTCTAAAAGGAGACATGGCTTGATATCCTTGTTTGAAGTCTAGGTACACTTTAGGTCCGACAAAGAAATTATCTAGGCATTGATTTGTACGTGTTTGGTCATGGAGTGATATCAGAAAATTCAACTTTGGGGTGGGTCATGGTTCACTAAATACTAATATAGCCTAATCTTGGATTTAGGCAATCAAATCACCAACTCTCTATTGGTCATAACTCAACCTGATGGTTCTCAGATCAGGGTTGAGAATTGCTTTTTGCTGGGCTAACCAGTTCATGCTCAAGATGACATCTATGTCTTGGCCTTTTGGAACAATCATATTTGTAGGAAAGTCCCGTCTGGCCAATGTTACGGGCACTTGGTAAGCCACTTCTTTTCACTTTTGGTAGCTTTACTGTCGGGGGTAGAAGACCATTCGTCAACCACTTCATAGAGGGAGGGGGCCTGAAAAGGTCCAGTTCACCACCAGGTGCTTCTCCCGCTACACGAGAAGGTCCGGCTTCCATCCCGACAGGATCCACAGAGACGTTTGGGTGCAGTTGTGAATACAACACATGAACTTCTTCATGTAGTGTATTATAATAGACCTGCAAGTTATTCATGGCTGAGCTAAGCTCCTACACGCGGGCTCGAGCTTTGGCTTCCTTAGCCCAGGCGAGTAGACGAGAGTTAACCGCCCAATCGAGCGCTAGATCTCGTTTCACGAGTTGGTCTTGCAAGTAGTGGATGGCTGCATCCGCGACCCATAGATCATTCCTGTAACGGAGTTCTGATTGAAGCAGTTCGACTTGTGCTTCCAGATCTCCGATAGGATCGTTGCTACCACTGCTACTTTCTTCATGTCTTGAGGCAAGTTAATGGCGGGGTATGCCAATGGGTCTAGTAGATTTGCGCGCGGTCTTTCTGGTGCGCGACAGCATTTCTCTAAGGGGGAAATTTTATTAATATAGTGCTTAGCAAGATGCATGTATAATTACAGAATCAACCTTAGTTGATTCAACCTTCTATACATTGCACTCTTCCTATCTGGTCTTTAAGATAAACTCTTCAGAATATTTAGATAAGAAGGGAAAAGATTTTATAGATAAGCCTTTAGAAAATCTTTTGAAGATGCCTAATAATATCTGCAAAGAAGGGCTACGCTCCGATACCAGCTGTGACGGAACCTCCCAAGTAATTAGGCCCACCTACAGTTGTCCTTGTCCAACGGACTTCAGACAACCATGTAGGTGCCCCTGAACTACTTGACAAGTTCGGTATCTTCTTTCTTACCTTTCTAGGAACGTTTCACCCGTCTTGTAGACATTACAGAACATCGGAGATAAAGAAATGCGGAAGCGATTACATAACTTATATTTATTTAAAAAGTAAGATTGAGTTGTTTATTACAGACCAGAAATATAAGCGAGTGCAGAGTAGTATTATTACATAACTAAGGGAGGCAAAAACTCCTCCCGATAAGTTTTTCATAAAAGTTTTCTTATGGAGGACCATGTCCTCCCGCATCTTCACTCTTGTTTCTCCTCCTTAGGAACCACATTGGTACAGAAGCAACAGAAATCTACTACTTCCTCACCTAAAAACAACGAAGGGATAAACCCTGAGTATGGAATTACTCAGCAAGTCTTACCCGACTAAGGAAAAGACTCTCAAGGGTATGCTGGCTTAAGGGAGTCAAGGTAAGGCTTTTCAATAATCAAAGACTCTGTTTTGCAGAAACGCTTACTGATAGTCGCCTAGAGGGGGGGTGAATAGGGCGAAACTGAAATTTACAAATATAAACACAACTACAAGTCGGGTTAGCGTTAGTAATATAATCGAGTCCGCAAGAGAGGGTGAAAACAAATCGCAAGCAAATGAGAAGGGTGACACGCGGATTTGTTTTACCGAGGTTCGGTTCTTGCAAACCTACTCCCCGTTGAGGTGGTCACAAAGACCGGGTCTCTTTCAACCCTTTCCCTCTCTCAAACGATCCCTCGAACCGAGTGAGCTTCTCTTCTCAAATCAAAACCGGGAACAAAACTTCCCCGCAAGGGCCACCACACAATTGGTGTCTCTTGCCTTGATTACAATGGAGTTTTGATCACAAGAACAAGTGAGAAAGAAAAGAAGCAATCCAAGCGCAAGAGCTCAAAAGAACACGGCAAATCTCTCTCGCTAATCACTAAAGCCTTGTGTGGAATTGGAGAGGATTTGATCTCTTTGGTGTGTCTAGAATTGAATGCCTAGCTCTTGTAAGTGGTTGAGAAGTGGAAAACTTGGATGCAATGAATGGTGGGTGGTTGGGGGTATTTATAGCCCCAACCACCAAACTAGCCGTTTGGTGGGGCTGACTGCCGTATGGTGCACCGGACAGTCTGGTGCACACCGGACATGTCCGGTGCGCCAGCCACGTCACCAAAGTCGTTGGGTTCTGACCGTTGGAGCTCTGACTTCTGGGCCCGCCTGGATGTCCGGTGGCGCACCGGACATGTATTGTAGAGTGTCCGGTGCGCCAGCATGGGCGTGCCTGACGCCTGCGCGCTCTGGCGCGCATTAATTGCTATTGCAGGCGACCGTTGGCGCGAAGTAGTCGTTGCCCCGCAGTTACACCGGACAGTCCGGTGTACACCGGACATGTCCGGTGAATTATAGCGGAGCAGCCGCTACGGATTCCCGAGGCTGCCAAGTTCCAGAGCCGCGTCCTCTTGGAGCACCGGACACTGTCCGGTGTACACCGGACAGTCCGGTGAATTATAGCGCGCCGGCTCTGAGAATTCCCGAGGCTGAGGAGTTCAGCGCGAGGTCCCCTGGTGCGCCACCGGACAGTCCGGTGCGCCAGATCAGGGAGCCTTTCGGGATGCCTTTAGCTCTCTATTTTGAACCCAACATTGGTCTTTTTAATTGGCTTGTTGTGAACCTTTGGCACCTGTAAAACTTATACACTAGAGCAAACTAGTTAGTCCAATTATTTGTGTTGGGCAATTCAACCACCAAAATTATTTAGGAACTAGGTGTAAGCCTAATTCCCTTTCAATCTCCCCCTTTTTGGTGATTGATGCCAACACAAACCAAAGCAAATATAGAAGTGCATAATTGAACTAGTTTGCATAATGTAAGTGCAAAGGTTGCTTGGAATTGAGCCAATATAAATACTTACAAGATATGCATGGATTGTTTCTTTGTTTTTAACATTTTGGACCACGCTTGCACCACATGTTTTGTTTTTGCAAACTCTTTTGTAAATCCTTTTCAAAGTTCTTTTGCAAATAGTCAAAGGTAAATGAATAAGTTTTTGCAAAGCATTTTCAAGATTTGAAATTTTCTCCCCCTGTTTCAAATGCTTTTCCTTTGACTTAAACAAAACTCCCCTTAAATGAGATCCTCCTCTTAGTGTTCAAGAGGGTTTTGATATATTTTTGAAATACTACTTTCTCCCCCTTTTGAACACAATAAGATACCAATTTGAAATTTACCAATTGAAAATCTCCAATTTTAAAATTAGGTGGTGGTGCGGTTCTTTTGCTTTGGGCTCATACTTTCTCCCCCTTTGGCATGAAGCGCCAAAAACGGAATCATTAGAGCCCTAGGAATTACTCTCTCCCCCTTTGGTCATAAATAAATGAGTGAAGATTATACCAAAAACGGAGTCCTTTTGCTTGGTGCTCATGCTTTCTCCCCCAAAAATGGAGAGTGCTTGGAGTGACGGCGAAGGATGAGTTACGGAGTGGAAGCCTTTGTCTTCGCCGAAGACTCCAATTCTCTTTCAATACAACTATGACTTGGTTTGAAATAGACTTGAAAACACATTAGTCATACCATATAAAAGAGACATGATCAAAGGTATACAAATGAGCTATGTGTGCAATTTAGCAAAAGAAATTGCGCGAATCAAGAATATTGAGCTCGTGCCTAAGTTTGGTAAAAGTTTGTTCATCAAGAGGCTTGGTAAAGATATCGGCTAATTGATCTTTAGTGTTAATGTAAGAAATCTCGATATCTCCCTTTTGTTGGTGATCCCTAAGAAAATGATACCGAATGGCTATGTGTTTAGTGCGGCTATGCTCGACAGGATTATCCGCCATTTTGATTGCACTCTCATTATCACATAGCAAAGGGACTTTGGTTAATTTGTAACCGTAGTCCCGCAGGGTTTGCCTCATCCAAAGCAATTGCGCGCAACAATGGCCTGCGGCAATGTACTCGGCTTCGACGTTGGAAAGAGCGGCCGAATTTTGCTTCTTTGAAGCCCAAGACACCAAGGATCTTCCCAAGAACTACAAGTCCCCGATGTGCTCTTCCTATTGATTTTACACCCCGCCCAATCGGCATCCGAATAACCAATCAAATCAAAAGTGGATCCCCTAGGATACCAAAGCCCAAACTTAGGAGTGTAAGCCAAATATCTCAAGATTCGTTTTACGGCCGTAAGGTGAGTTTCCTTAGGGTCGGCTTGGAATCTTGCACACATGCATACGGAAAGCACAATATCCGGTCGAGATGCACATAAATAGAGTAAAGAGCCTATCATCGACCGGTATACCTTTTGATCAACGGATTTACCTCCCGTGTCGAGGTCGAGATGCCCATTAGTTCCCATGGGTGTCTTGATGGGTTTGGCATCCTTCATTCCAAACTTGCTTAGAATATCTTGAGTGTACTTCGTTTGGCTTAGTTAGGTGCCTTCTTGGAGTTGCTTCACTTGAAATCCTAAGAAATACTTCAACTCCCCCATCATAGACATCTCAAACTTTTGTGTCATGATCCTACTAAATTCTTCACATGTAGATTCGTTAGTAGACCCAAATATAATATCATCAACATAAATTTGGCATACAAACAAATCATTGTCAAGAGTTTTAGTGAATAAAGTAGGATTGGCCTTGTCGACTTTGAAGCCATTAGCTGTAAGGAAATCTCTTAGGCATTCATACCATGCTCTTGGGGCTTGCTTGAGCCCATAAAGCGCCTTAGAGAGCCTATAAACATGGTTAGGGTACTTACTATCTTCAAAGCCGGGAGGTTGCTCAACATAGACCTCTTCCTTGATTGGTCCATTGAGGAAGGCACTCTTCACGTCCATTTGATAAAGCTTAAAGCCATGGTAAGTAGCATAGGCCAATAATATACGAATTGACTCAAGCCTAGCTACGGGTGCATAGGTTTCACCGAAATCCAAACCTTCGACTTGGGAGTATCCCTTGGCCACAAGTCGAGCTTTGTTCCTTGTCACCACACCATGCTCATCTTGCTTGTTGCGAAAGACCCATTTGGTTCCTACAACATTTTGATTAGGACGTGGAACTAAATGCCATACCTCATTCCTAGTGAAGTTGTTGAGCTCCTCTTGCATCGCCACCACCCAATCCGAATCTTGGAGTGCTTCCTCTACCTTGTGTGTCTCAATAGAGGAAACAAAAGAGTAATGCTCACAAAAATGTGCAACACGAGATCTAGTGGTTACCCCCTTATGAATGTCACCGAGGATGGTGTCGACGGGGTGATCTCGTTGGATTGCTTGGTGGACTCTTGGGTGTGGCGGTCTTTGCTCTTCATCCTCCTTGTCTTGATCATTTGTATCTCCCCCTTGATCATTGCCATCATCTTGAGGTGGCTCCTTTGCTTGATCTTCTACTTCATCAACTTGAGCTTCATCCTCATTTTGAGTTGGTGGAGATGCTTGCGTGGAGGAGGATGGTTGATCTTGTGCATTTGGAGACTCTTCGGATTCCTTAGGACACACATCCTCAATGGACATGTTCCTTAGCGCGATGCATGGAGCCTCTTCAATACCTATCTCATCAAGATCAACTTGCTCTACTTGAGAGCCGTTAGTCTCATCAAACACAACATCACAAGAAACTTCAACTTGTCCGGAGGACTTGTTAAAGACTCTATATGCTCTTGTGTTTGAATCATATCCTAGTAAAAAGCCTTCTACAGTCTTAGGAGCAAATTTAGATTTTCTACCTCTTTTAACAAGAATAAAACATTTGCTTCCAAAGACTCTAAAATATGAAATATTGGGCTTTTTACCGGTTAGGAGTTCATAAGATGTCTTCTTGAGGATTCGGTGTAGATATAACCGGTTGATGGCGTAGCAGGCGGTGTTGACCGCCTCGGCCCAAAACCGATCTGAAGTCTTGTACTCATCAAGCATGGTCCTTGCCATGTCCAATAGAGTTCGATTCTTCCTCTCCACTACGCCATTTTGTTGTGGCGTGTAGGGAGAAGAGAACTCATGCTTGATGCCCTCCTCCTCAAGGAAGCCTTCGATTTGAGAGTTCTTGAACTCCGTCCCGTTGTCGCTTCTAATTTTCTTGATCCTTAAGCCGAACTCGTTTTGAGCTCGTCTCAAGAATCCCTTTAAGGTTTCTTGGGTTTGAGATTTTTCCTGCAAAAAGAACACCCAAGTGAAGCGAGAATAATCATCCACTATTACAAGACAATACTTACTCCCGCCGATGCTTATGTAAGCAATCGGGCCGAATAGATCCATGTGGAGTAGCTCAAGCGGCCTGTCGGTCGTCATGATGTTCTTGTGTGGATGATGGGCGCCAACTTGCTTTCCTGCCTGGCATGCGCTACAAACCCTGTCTTTCTCAAAATGAACATTGGTTAGTCCTAAAATGTGCTCTCCCTTTAGAAGCTTATGAAGATTCTTCATCCCAACATGGGCTAGTCGGCGGTGCCAGAGCCAACCCATGTTAGTCTTAGCAATTAAGCAAGTGTCGAGTTCAGCTCTATCAAAATCTACCAAGTATAGCTGACCCTCCAACACTCCCTTAAATGCTATTGAATCATCACTTCTTCTAAAGACAGTGACACCTACATCAGTGAAAAGACAGTTGTAACCCATTTTGCATAATTGAGATACAGAAAGCAAATTGTAATCTAATGAATCAACAAGAAAAACATTGGAAATGGAATGGTCAGGGGATATAGCTATTTTGCCCAAACCTTTGACCAAACCTTGATTTTCATCCCCGAATGTGATAGTTCGTTGGGGATCCTGGTTTTTCTCGTAGGAGGAGAACATCTTCTTCTCCCCTATCATATGGTTTGTGCACCCGCTATCGATGATCCAACTTGAGCCCCCGGATGCATAAACCTACAAAACAAATTTAGTTCTTGACTTTAGGTACCCAAACGATTTAGGGTCCTTTGGCATTAGAAACAAGAACTTTGGGTACCCAAACACAAGTCTTTGATCCCTTGTGTTTGCCCCCAACAACCTTGGCAACTACTTTGCCGGATTTGTTAGTCAAAACATAAGATGCATCAAAAGTTTTGAATGAAATACTATGTTCATTTGATGCACTAGGAGTTTTCTTTTTAGGCAACTTAGCACGGGTTGGTTGCCTAGAGCTAGATGTCTCACCCTTATACATAAAAGCATGATTAGGGCCAGAGTGAGACTTCCTAGAGTGAATTCTCCTAATTTTGTCCTCGGGATAACCGACAGGGTATAGGATGTAACCCTCGTCATCCTGAGGCATGGGAGCCTTGCCCTTAACAAAGTTGGACAATTTCTTAGGAGGGGCATTAAGTTTGACATTGTCTCCCCTTTGGAAGCCAATGCCATCCTTGATGCCAGGGCGTCTCCCATTATAAAGCATACTACGAGCAAATTTAAATTTTTCATTCTCTAAGTTATGCTCGGCAATTTTAGCATCTAATTTTGCTATATGATCTTTTTGTTGTTTAATTAAAGACATATGATCATGAATAGCATTAATATCAACATCTCTACATCTAGTACAAATAGATACTTGCTCAACAATAGATGTAGAGGGTTTGCAAGATTTTAATTCTACAACCTTAGCATGTAATATATCATTTTCACTTTTAAGGTTAGAAATAGTAACATTGCAAACATCAAAATCTTTAGCCTTAGCAAGCAATTTTTCATTCTCAATTCTAAGGCTAGCAAGTGAAATATTCAATTCTTCAATCCTAGCAAGTTGATCATCATTATTATCTCTAGGATTGGAAATTGAAACATTACAAACATGAGAGTCAACCTTAGCAATTAATTTGGCATTTTCATTTCTAAGGTTGGCAATAATGTCATGGCATGTGCTTAGCTCACTAGTTAATTTCTCACATTTTTCTACCTCTAGAGCATAAGCATTCTTAACCTTAACATGTTTTTTATTTTCCTTGATTAGGAAGTCCTCTTGGGAGTCCAAGAGATCATCCTTCTCATGGATGGCACTAATTAGTTCATTTAGTTTTTCTTTTTGTTCCATGTTAAGGTTGGCAAAAAGGGTACGCAAATTATCTTCCTCATCACTAGCATTATCATCACTAGAGGACTCATATCTAGTGGAGGATTTAGATTTAACCTTCTTCCTTTTGCCGTCCTTTGCCATGAGGCACTTGTGGCCGACGTTGGGGAAGAGAAGTCCCTTGGTGACGGCGATGTTGGCGGCGTCCTCGTCGTCGGAGGAGTCGCTAGAGCTTTCGTCGGAGTCCCACTCTCGACAAACATGGGCATCGCCGCCCTTCTTCTTGTAGTACCTCTTCTTCTCCTTTCTTCTCCCCTTCTTGTCATCGACCCTGTCACTAGAAATAGGACATTTAGCTATAAAGTGACCGGGCTTACCACACTTGTAGCAAACCTTCTTGGAGCGGGGCTTGTAATCCTTCCCCCTCCTTTGCTTGAGGATTTGCCGAAAGCTTTTGATGACAAGCGCCATCTCCTCGTTGTCGAGCTTTGAGGCGTCGATTGGTTGTCTACTCGATGTAGACTCCTCCTTCTTCTCCTCTGTCGCCTTAAATGCGACCGATTGTGCCGCGGATGTGGAGGGATCATCTAGCTCGTTGATCTTCTTCAAGCCCTTGATCATATACTCAAAGCTCACAAAATTCCCGATTACTTCCTCGGGAGTCATTAGTGTATATCTTGGGTTGCCACGAATTAATTGAACTTGAGTAGGGTTAAGGAAAATAAGAGATCTTAGAATAACCTTAACCACCTCGTGGTCATCCCACTTTTTGCTCCCGAGGTTGCGCACTTGGTTCACCTAGGTTTTGAGCCGGTTGTACATGTCTTGTGGCTCCTCCCCTTGGCGAAGACGAAAGCGACCGAGCTCCCCCTCGATCGTTTCCCGCTTGGTGATCTTGGTGAGTTCATCACCCTCGTGCGCGGTCTTGAGTAAGTCCCAAATCTCCTTCGCATTCTTCAACCCTTGCACCTTGTTATATTCCTCTCTACTTAGAGAGACGAGGAGTATGGTTGTGGCTTGGGAGTTGAAGTGCTCGATTTGGGCTACTTCATCTTCATCATAGTTTTCATCCCCTACGGATGGTACCTGTGCACCAAACTCAACAACATCCCATATACTTTTGTGGAGTGAGGTTAGATGAAATCGCATTAAATCACTCCACCTAGCGTAATCTTCACCATCAAATGTTGGTGGTTTGCCTAATGGGACGGAAAGCAAAGGTGTATGTTTAGAAATGCGAGGGTAGCGTAGGGGAATCTTACTATACTTCTTGTGCTCTTGGCGCTTAGAAGTGACGGACGCCGCGTCGGAGCCGGAGGTGGATGCCGATGAAGAATCGGTCTCGTAGTAGACCACCTTCCTCATCCTCTTTTTCTTGTCCCCACTCCGATGCGGCTTGTGGGAAGAGGATTTCTCCTTCTTCTCTTTGTGGTGTGAAGAAGATTTCTTCTCCTTCCCTTTGGAGGAGTCCTTCTTCTTCTCCTTCCTCTTGGTGCAGGACTCTTCCGATGAAGTGCTCCTGTGGCTTGTAGTGGGCTTTTCGCCGGTCTCCATCTCCTTCTTGGCGTGATCTCCCGACATCACTTCGAGCGGTTAGGCTCTAATGAAGCACCAGGCTCCGATACCAATTGATAGTCGCCTAGAGGGGGGTGAATAGGGCGAAACTGAAATTTACAAATATAAACACAACTACAAGTCGGGTTAGCGTTAGTAATATAATTGAGTCCGCAAGAGAGGGTGAAAACAAATCGCAAGCAAATGAGAAGGGTGACACGCGGATTTGTTTTACCGAGGTTCGGTTCTTGCAAACCTACTCCCTTTTGAGGTGGTCACAAAGACCGGGTCTCTTTCAACCCTTTCCCTCTCTCAAACGATCCCTCGGACCGAGTGAGCTTCTCTTCTCAAATCAAAACCGGGAACAAAACTTCCCCGCAAGGGCCACCACACAATTGGTGCCTCTTGCCTTGATTACAATGGAGTTTTGATCACAAGAACAAGTGAGAAAGAAAAGAAGCAATCTAAGCGCAAGAGCTCAAAAGAACACGGCAAATCTCTCTCGCTAATCACTAAAGCCTTGTGTGGAATTGGAGAGGATTTGATCTCTTTGGTGTGTCTAGAATTGAATGCCTAGCTCTTGTAAGTGGTTGAGAAGTGGAAAACTTGGATGCAATGAATGGTGGGTGGTTGGGGTATTTATAGCCCCAACCACCAAACTAGCCGTTTGGTGGGGCTGACTGCCGTATGGTGCACCGGACAGTCCGGTGCACACCGGACATGTCCGGTGCGCCAGCCACGTCACCAAAGCCGTTGGGTTCTGACCGTTGGAGCTCTGACTTCTGTCCGGTGCACCGGACACTGTCCGGTGCACCATACGGCAGTCAGCCCCACCAAACGGCTAGTTTGGTCCCCTGGTGCACCGGACACTGTCTGGTGCGCCACCGGACAGTCTGGTGCGCCAGATCAGGGAGCCTTTCGGGATGCCTTTAGCTCTCTATTTTGAACCCAACATTGGCTTGTTGTGAACCTTTGGCACCTGTAAAACTTATACACTAGAGCAAACTAGTTAGTCCAATTATTTGTGTTGGGCAATTCAACCACCAAAATTATTTAGGAACTAGGTGTAAGCCTAATTCCCTTTCACTTACTAAAGTGGATCCTTAAAAATCCAATTTTATTTGTCAAGTTAAGTACAATTACCTGCAACTAGAGTTCTTTCTACCCTAGTTCAATCACTGGTCCTGCACTAGCCAATTTATTAACAAAAACCCATCAACTTTAGTGGATTGCTACGTGTAAGTCAGTGACCAAGTCTTCATAACCGCGAAGGTACGGCGATCCGAATCGATTATACTCAGCTGAGGATCTCCAATCACACGACATATGTAGCACTTAACCCTTGCATATGTCAACCCGCCACTGGGTTTCTTAAGACCAGATCAGGTTCACGCAAACCGAGAGCACAGATACACCACCGTCCAGCCTCTTGCCACGGAGGGTACACGCTACTCTCGCCACCGCTCCACGCCCATTTCGTGTTATCTTATTCTGGCCTTAGTCCGCCCGAGGCAAAGCTTACCCATGACGAGGCATGTGACCAGTTAAAGGGTCCTCGGTCAGCAGGCCTACATCGACAAGGTCCTTAATCGACTCAGACGGAGACACTACACCGAGACTCTCTTTCTCGTGCAAGTCACCCGCCCGGTCTCAGCTTAATCTTTTCAACCCAAAAACTTGGTACCTGGCAGAGGTACATCTTTTATGATGTTGGATCCATCAAGGCCTTTGACAGATCCACCATCAAGTTTTATTTTCGAAAACATCCCACCCACCTTTGCCACATCATATTTTGTAAAAACAAAACATTTTGTTTTTCTAAAGCAAGGCTAAGCATCAAAATCTTTTGTAAAACGGGTGATCAAGCAAGGTAATCAAATTCAAGGAAGGTAATGCAGGAATTGTTTTATCAATCAACTCCTATCACCTAATGCAGCAATCAAGTGAGAAAGATTTTAAAAACATCAAGGAAGGTGGCAAATGCACCGGGGCTTGCCTTCGTTCGTAGGTGAGTCTGGCTCGGATCCACAAATATCAAAGTAGAAGCAGTTTCCTGCCTGAGAATCCGAGGGTGGTGATGTCTTCTCTTTAGTGACTTCCACTTCTTCTTCGCGTTCTAATATAACCATATATATATATATAAGAATGAATGCCATGTAATGCTCATGAGAGTGCGAAGATAATAAAGATTTATTATCTAAGTCTTGAATACAACTTTCCTTCACGGAACTCCGAGAACTTAGGGTTTCCTGTGACACCCCAGTGTCACCTAGGGTTTCTCTCAAATGCCAAACCTAGAACCATTATTTTATGTGAACCAAAGTAAGCATGAGCATCAAAATAACTTAAGTAATAAAGAAGTCACCAAGTATATACTTAAAAGTGTCATGATCAAAACAATTGAGTCTTTGAAAAGGTAAGAATGTGCAACCCTAATTAAAAACCCTAAGTGAGCCCCATGAGCAAAATTCAAGAAAATAAGAGAAAGGGAATGAAAAGTTTAAAATTTTGACTTGAGCCAATTATATAAGTTAAAGTATCTTTATTGAGCAACAAGAAAGGTTGAGAAAGCTTAGCCGAAATAACTCAAATAAATCCCCAAATCAGCCCTTGATCTATGAACCCTTAGAGAAATTCAGATTTCTGAATTTCAGACCTCTTCCCAAAGATCATCTGCGTTCTCTGCTTTTCGAAACTCAAATCCAGGAGATCCAAATATCAAAGTCATGCCAAATTCCCTTGAACACGTCCTGGAAAAATTTGAACTCAAACCAAATTCATTTGGCATGGTTTTGGCGTAGCTTGACCTCGGGACCAGGCATTCTGACACTGGCACCTTGGTGACGCTACAACTCCCTGCCCCTAGCCTAAAACCGCGCGACGTCCATACACAAAAGACAAAGCTTGGTCAGGTGAACAAATCCTTCGCAGTGATCTTGCCCAAGTTCGCGAAGATTTGCTCCCAATCGGCGCTTGAACAGGGGCAGAGGCAACGGGAACACGTGTTCGACCGTGGCTGACACCCCCGGTTCACGCCCGTTCGCGCACCGCGCCTTCCAGTGCACGCCCGCGCGCACTCGCCGGTCCACGACCGCCCATGCACCGCGTCGTGCCTATAAAGCCTTCTCAGGCGCGCCCCACTTCGCCCTGCACTCACCCTCACCGGCCAGCCACTTTCCCTTAGCTCCGGCGAGCTTAATTCCGCCCGCCATTGCCGCCAGAGCTTCGGCCATCGTGGCCAGCCCACTCCAGCCATCCTCTGGGCAAGCCAGTGCTTCGGCTAGCTCCGCCAGTAGCCTGTGAAGCTTGCCAAGCCCTCGGACCCGACCGGACTTCACTGGAGGCCCGAGATCGACTTCACCGGACTTCGGTCTTCCGCCGCCGCGTGTGGACCGAGCTATCCAGTGAGTCTCCGCCCAATTCCTTGCGCTCATGTCTTCTCTGGCATCCCGTGGACCTCCCTGACCCATCTAATTGAACTATCTCGCCGTGACCAGGCCGGTCTCCTCGCCGCCGACGAGCATCCCCGCCTGCGCGCGTGGACCGACCGACTCCGGCCATCTCCGACGGCGTCCCGCACACCGTTGTGATCCCCGAGACCTCCCCTTCGTCCTCGACCACTTCATCGGAGCAATCTCGCCGCCGGTAAGCCCCTCCGCCCTTTCTTCCGCCGCGGTTACTGTTTAAGGTAGAAGAAGGACCTCGGGTTAGGATTTGTAGAACCCGAGGGGTTTTCTGTAACGTCAGTGACTCATGTGAATAGTAGCTTAAGGACTGATTCGCGAAGAAAACTTAAAAACCCGCCAGGGACCCCAGTGCAAAGTGGATTTCCATTTAATCAATTCTGTTAATCTTTTTAAAAATAACCAGAGAACTTAGAAAATCCATAACTTGATGAATTCTTAATCAAAAGTTGTCAAACTAATTTTGCTAGATCCTAAATATTATGAACTGTCATTTAAAAATGGTAAATCTTATGCTTTCTGTTCTAAATTTTAGAGTTTGAATTTAAAAACAGAAACCCACCAAACCTTGTTTAATTAAGGAAAATTAGTTTTTCTTCTGTGCTGAACTTAAGAAAATTTGTAGATGTTTAAACCTCATTTAGACACTGTTTAAAAATAGTAGGAACCCCAACATTAGAAATTATGATGTAGTTATTCATTTAAAGCTATTTTGCCCTAAACTTAGGAAAAATCAGAAAGGCATTAGAAATTAATGAACAGTGATTAAGATTATTTTTCCTAGTTTACTTATGTAACAGAGAACTTAGGAAAAATACAAAGACCATTAATTTGGACCAGTTTTCAATTAAAATGATTTATTTAGCCTTATAGAGACTGAAAATCAATTATTAGAGAGGCAAAACTATAACCAAAATGAATAATAAAAATCCAGTGGACTTACAACCACCAGAGCCCCACTACAAAAATACAGAGCACCTCAGCCCAACTTTTTAAGTAAGGAAAATAAATACAAAGTGATAATAAGGCATTTTCTAAATAAATCATGAACAACCCCAAATAATATGATAATGGGCAACCAAAATTTTGCTAAGTCCATGATGAGATAAACTACCAGAGAAAAATGCAAACCCATGAAAAAGAAGCAAACTCACACCTATTGCTAATGATTTAAGAGAAAGACCACTTAATCCAAATAATGCATACCACCCCTTCCCTTAAGCAAAAAGAGGCCAAACTTCAGAATGATTGCTCTTGCACAAAATGATAACCAAGAAAAATGAGAACTTTGTTGTTTGATGCTTTTCAAATATAGTGGTAGTAGAAAGCACCCATTTGGCTAGAAACTTGAGAAAACCATAGAAAAATAATTAAAAGGTATTAATGATTAGAAATTTGTATCAAGTCGTGTTATAACACCTAAAAGCCAGCAAAAATAAGTTTTGGAGAATTGTCCACTGTTAAATAGTAGTTGTAGTTCAAAGCACCCCTTCTGCCCTAGAATTTAATAATTTTGTCCAGAGAAAACTATTCACTTTCTGATCCCCAAATTTTGAGACAGAGAAACACACACCAGTAACAAGCCACTGTAATTTTTGCAGAATTCTTAGAATTTTATAAAAGCAACTTGTAGTTCAAACCTACTCCAAAACAATAAAGTGAATAAACAAAAAAGGGGAGAAGAAATAAACCCCACCTCAATAAATCTAACTTGAGTACTTATCAATTCTCACTAAGACTTAAAAGGAACTCAGTGGAACCCCAAAATTTAATTTACTTACCTTAGCTAAGTTTAAACCAATTTACCAAGTACACCACCCAAGGGTCTTACATAAGTAAAGTTAACCTTGTTTAACTCAAGAAAGATCATACACCTTTAAGTTGTGGTTTCTAAAAGCACATGTCATATCATGCATATATCTTACGCATTGCATTCATTAGATTGTAATCTTGCCGACGGAGAGTACGTGCTCATCCTCGAGCAAGGACCTGTCCAAGAGGAGGACCAGGAGCAGGCTTCAGAAGCTGCTATTGAGGATCTCCCCGCAGCCCCAGCAATTGAAGGCAAGCCCCGATTTTATGCATAACCTGTTAATTATGCTATTTTACTACACTTAATGCTTGTAGGATTGCAATGTGCACTTAAGTGTAGGAGTTGCTTGAAACCTCTAGTTGCATGAACTTAGGATTCCCTTTTGAGATGAATACTAGTATGCTAGGTCGAGTAGTTGCTTGCTAATCAGGATCTCGGTAGAAGTCGAGTGATTTTTCTAGCACTCGCGCGAGGTCAGGAATTGATTGTATTCATCTTGATAATGGGATATATGTTAGTCTATGGATTTGGATCCAGGGATGATGCCTTGTCCATGAGACGGGAAAAATGAATTAAGGATTAATGTGTGGATACCTGAGTCAAGCTTTTGAACGTACTAAGCACATGCCGGGAAAAATGGTAACCGGTAAACCTAGTACCTGATTGAAGTCGGGCGCGGACTTTATCCCTCATGCGACCTGAGACTGGGTCTCCCATGCTAGCTATGGTGGGTACAAGTGCGGTCACTGCACGGCGGCAGCCGGGGTCAGTGGAGCATTGTATGCCAAGGCGGTGAGGCCTGGACGCGAACGGGAATCGATGGGGACGGTTGACATGTGTGGGGTCGGAGTACCCTGACATGTCGTGTGTTTAGGTTTACCTTGCAAGGTTAAAACTCGATTCGAATCGTCTGCTTCTCGCAGCTAATGAGACTGCTTGATTCCTTGTACTGCATCGAGTAAGAAGTGAAATGTGGTTACATGAGATAACTTGTTGATTGAACTAATTGATTGTTACCATGTATGCTTAGAAAGAGCAAATCTAGCTAAGTTAATGATGGTAGAATTTGAAAAGCTAAAAAATTGATTTTAGAAACAGCTAGTGCTTTTTGGCAAACCAAACCCCTCAGCCAAACAGCTGCATAGTCTAGAGGTAGAGGAGTAGACTCCTCACACCGGTTAAGTCTAGCTGAGTATTAGTATACTCAGCCTTGCTTGTGGCACAATTTTTGCAGGTACCATTCAGGAAATGGTTGATGGTGTGACTTGGCCTACCACCCTGCCACCGGGTTGGACGGTCGAGTGGGATGTTGCTCCGGCAGGAGAGGAGCACGAGGAGTAGTGGGCTAGGCCTTGCCCATTCCCTCATTACCGACGACATCGATTATCCGCTGCACTTTATTTTGTGAACTTTATTTGCTACTCAAAAACTCCGATTTATGTAATAACTCCGCACTTAATTTGAGGTTTCCTGTTTTATTGTATTTCTTCTGTGACTCACCATCGAGTGAGATTGTGGAATTTGATCCTGGTTAAGTGGCTCTATCAGACTAGATCTGAAGGACTGACGGGTTATTCCGATTTAAGTGTGTTACGGCCCCTGAGGCGTGACTTAGGCACTTAAGCTGGAATAATTCGGGTGGTTCTGCCACAGCTGGTATTGGAGCAAATTCCACCACAGAGAAGGACAATAAACCATGAATACCAATTTTCAAAATCTAAAACTTGCCTAGAAACTACTACAGATCGTCAGGACTAGACCGCTAGACCTAGGACGAAAGGCCTTAGGCATAGAGGGAGAAATAGGTGGCTAATTAATTAGGCCCCGTGGGCCAGTACTTATATTTTAAGGATGCCCTAAAAAGCACCCTATTTTCTTTTGAGAGGCGACGTTTCTTCCAGCATGCATGCATTATAAAACATAAAGAGGAATTGAAATTTTGAGCTAACCCCCTTTCTTAAAACCATCCAGGCTCTCTTTTTCTTTTTCCTTCCACCATAATCTTTATCTTTGATTCCCTTCCGCAGATGAATTCACCCACCCCCGCCAGTGGAGGAGACTCTTGTTTCAGTTCTGACTTCCTTTCTCGCGATGGCTTTCCTTCCATCTTGTGGGAAGTGCTTAACTCCGCCGGTTACCCTACGCCCCCTTTGTACACGGTGCAGTTGTATGAGGAGCATCGGGTACCTCGTTGTCGGGTCTGGTTGACGTTGGAGGCTCATCCCCTTCAGTCGGGTTGGCGTTCTCTTGACTCTGAGACGATTGGACTCAGGACGGACGACACCGTTGAGGCAGCAGCCATGAAGACTCTGACGACTTTCTGTGGCTACCATCCCCTGGAGATGGTGATGCACCCTTTGGGACTCTTCCCTGCTGAGAAGAAGGATGATCCCATGTGGTGTAACCGCGTGAGCCATGTGAAGGATGTGTGGGCAATGTATCCTGACTTGGTTGGGAGGGTCACTGTTCAGTGCATGAGTGCGCTGTACCGCCTTCAGGCCCTTCAGAGCGATGCTATGGCACTTCTTGCTAACACCGCTCAAACTGCCAAGCTCACTCTCGACAGTCGGGAAGATTTTGTGGTCGACCTATCCATAGAGTTGGTGGAGAAGGATCTGCAGGTGGAAAGGCTGAGCCAGCGCATTGCCACCTTGGAGCAGCAGGTGGAGATCCGAGACAACACTATTGATGTCTTGGAGAACCAGCTTCACGATGTGCAGAGGGAACTCGAAGAAGCGAATGACCACTTGGACATGCACCACCTGGAGATGGAGGCCAATGAAGCAGGAAGCGAGGGAGAAGAGGCTCCCGAGGAGCTAGGACCAGCCCCTGGTGCCAATGGGACTACCTCCGCGATGCCTCCTTCACCTGTATCCAGTGTCGCTTCCACCGCTCAGGGTTAAGCAGTCACTTCGACACTTTTAGGCGGATAGAAACCTATGCGAGCTTAGTAATATCACATTTTGGACTAGGCTTATGGGTACTTTCCCCTGATTGATGTAACCCTGTAAACTTTTGAAATCTGTGGGATCTTTTGTCACCATGTTATCTTCATTTCGAACCTAATATTATGATTATGGCATTTTTCCTTCCATATGAGATGATATCTTGCCGTTCGAAACTGTGAGTTGGGATAACAATGGCGACAATCTCTGTTTTCAGATGGCAGCGAGGCAGCGTCGCGGGCAGAACGAGCAGGTTCCTCTGCCACCTCCTCAAGCTCCCACAGTGCAGGAGCTGATGGCCCAGCAGAATGAGATTCTGTGACAGCTCTTGCAGCGCCAGCCCCACCCTCAGCAGCATGGTGGAGGCCAGCATCAGCGACCTCCGGCTATGGCAACATACCAGGAGTTTCTGAGCACGCAGTCGCCCTTGTTCACCAAGGCAGAGGATCCGTTGGACGCCGACATATGGCTTCGCGTCGTCGAGTCCAAGTTTCCCCTCCTCACAGGAGACTGCCCTAATGAGGCCAAGGCTCGCTTCGCCGCACAGCAGCTTCGCGGCCCAGCTCGGACTTGGTGGGACCACTTATGTGCTATGCTCCCCGTTGATCATGAAGTATCTTGGGAGGAATTCAAGACTGCCTTCAGAGGACACCACATCCCAGCTGGCATTCTTGATCGGAAGTTGAATGAATTTCTGGCCCTTAATCAAGGAACCCGCACGGTACTGCAGTATGCACAAGCCTTCAACGACTTATGCCAGTATGCAGGGTATCATGCTGATTCTGATGAAAAGAAGAGGGATCGCTTCCGCAGGGGTCTCAATACCAAGCTGTGGGAACGACTCAACACTGTCCGGGCAGATAGCTTCAACGAGTTGGTCAATATGGCCATCTCCCAGGAGGATTGCATTGTTGCTCACCGGGCAGAGAAGAAGAGAAAGGCACCAATGGCAGCACCATCCGCTCAGGCTCAGAGGTTCCGAATTGTTTCTCACAATCAGAGCAGGGGTTTTCAGCAGCAGGCAGGCAGATGGGTGATTAGGCCACCTCAGCAGCAGCAGCAGCCGGCACCCAACCGCTACCCAGCTCCCGCCCCAAGGAACAATCAGCCTCCGCAGCAGCAGCAGTTCCGCCAGGGCAATGGGAACAAGTGTTTCACTTGTGGCAATGTGGGCCACTATGCCAAGAATTGTCCCAGGAACCAGTAGAGGTAGATGCCAGCACCAAATCAAGACAAAGGAAGAAAGCAGAAGGTGCAAGTCAGGCAAGGGAAGCTCAACTTCACTACTCTGGAGGAAGTACCTGAAGGAGCTCCTATCATGACCGGTACCTTTTCAGTTTATAATCAACCTGCTTTAATTCTGTTTGATTCTGGTGCATCTCATAGTTTCATTAGCCAAAAGTTCAGTGCTAAATGCGAACTGCCATTATCTCACTCAAAAGGGTCATTCATGATAGTCACACCTGGGGGGTAAAATTGCAACTAATCAATTAAACCAAAGTGTGCCTATTCAACTGGGAAGCCACATTGTCAAAACCACTCTTCTTGTGTTGGGATTGGAAAATGTGGACATTATTCTAGGGGCAAATTGGATGACCTTGCACCAAGTTGTGCTTGATGTAGCCAGTCGTAACGTGGAAGTTAATTCTCCGTTCTGCGGGAATTTCACTTTAATTCTGCCTAGTCGGGATTCTACTCAGTCATGTGCTTTCTCTATGACGGAGTTACCCCTGAAGAAGATCCCAGTGGTCTATGAGTATGCAGATGTCTTCCCTGATGAATTGCCAGGAATGCCACTGGACCGGGATATTGAATTCGCCATTGAGTTGCAACCGGGAACGGCCCCAATTTCCAAGAGGCCCTACCGAATGCCACCCGCTGAGTTGGCAGAGTTGAAGAAGCAGTTGCAAGAGTTGCTGGATAAGGGTTTTATTCGCCCAAGCACTTTGCCTTGGGGATGTCCAGCACTGTTTGTGAAGAAGAAGGATGAAAGCTTGAGGCTGTGTATAGATTACCGCCCTCTTAATGCGGTAACTATCAAGAACAAGTATCCTTTGCCTCGTATTGATGTTCTCTTTGACCAGTTGGTCGGGGCCAAGGTGTTTTCCAAGATAGACCTTCGCTCTGGCTACCATCAGATCAAAATACGAGCAAGTGATATTCCGAAGACGACATTCTCAACCAGATATGGGCTATATGAATTCTTGGTGATGTCATTCGGGCTGACAAATGCACCAGCATATTTCATGTATCTGATGAATTCTGTTTTCATGCTGGAATTGGACAAGTTCGTGGTGGTTTTCATCGATGATATTCTGGTGTACTCGAAGAACGAAGAAGAACATGCCGGGCATTTGAATGTAGTGCTTCAACGTCTGCGAGAGCACCACCTTTATGCCAAGTTATCCAAGTGTGATTTTTGGCTAAAGGAAATCAAATTCTTGGGTCACACTATCTCTCAGGCTGGAATAGTTGTTGATCCTGATAAGGTGCAAGAGGTAATGAATTGGAGGCCACCAACAACTGTTCGCCAGATTCGGAGTTTTCTGGGATTAGCTGGTTACTACCGAAGGTTTATTCCGGACTTCTCCCGAATTGCGAAGCCTATTACTGAGTTGCTGAAGAAAGAAGTCAAATTTGTGTGGAGTCAGAAGTGCGAAGATGCCTTCCATGCATTAAGGCAGCATCTGACCACAGCACCAGTATTGGCGCAACCCGACAACAGCAAGCCTTTTGATGTGTATTGCGATGCCTCTGGCACCGGGCTAGGTTGTGTCTTGATGCAAGACAACCGAGTCATTGCTTATGCCTCATGAGCAAAACTATCCCACTCATGACCTCGAGTTGGCAGTAGTGGTTCATGCATTGAAGATGTGGAGGCACTATCTAATGGGAACCCACTGCAGCATCTTCACTGATCATAAGAGCCTTAAGTACATTTTTACTCAGGCTGATCTCAACATGAGGCAGAGAAGATGGCTAGAGCTGATCAAGGATTATGACCTGGAGGTACATTATCACCCAGGAAAAGCTAATGTGGTAGCAGATGCCTTGAGTCGGAAGTTGCAATGCAATTGTGTTCTGATGGATTCTCGCATTAACACCTTATGTGATGAGTTGAGCAAGATGCAAATTGAAGTGATTCCTTTTGGTTCTTTGTCTCACATTTCTGTTGAGCCAGCTTTGCAAGACCAGATTATCATGGCCCAGCTCAGTGACAAGGGAGTGCAAATTATCAAGAAGAATCTCCATCAGAAGGTTGAGAAGTATAATTGTTTCCGCCAGGATGAAAAGGGTGTGTTATGGTTCAAAAGCAGATTGGTGATTCCTAAGGACCAGGATCTCAAGAGGAAAATTTTGGATGAGGCTCATCTCTCCAAATTCTCTATGCATCCGGGAAGCACCAAGATGTACCATGATCTGAAGCCTTTGTACTGGTGGACCAGAATGAAGAGGGAGATAGCCCAATACGTATCAGAGTGTGACACCTGTCAGAGGATAAAGGCAAGCCACTTGAAGTTAGCTGGAGCTTTGCAACCACTGTCCGTACCTTCGTGGAAGTGGGACGACATCAGCATGGATTTCATTGTGGGTCTGCCCAACACCTCTCGTCATCATGATTCAATTTGGGTTATTGTGGACCGATTGACAAAAGTGGCACATTTTCTTCCTGTGCACACCACTGATAAGGCTCAGAAATATGCAGAATTGTATATTGACCGGATCGTGTGTTTGCACGGATTACCTCGGACCATTGTTTCTGACCGAGGAGCCCAATTTGTTGCCAGATTTTGGGAACAATTGCAAGAGTCTTTGGGAACCAAGCTAATCAGGAGTTCAGCTTACCACCCACAGACTGATGGTCAGACGGAAAGGGTAAACCAAATCCTGGAGGATATGCTGAGAGCTTGTGCGATCGATTGTGGCAAGAACTGGGATAAGCACCTCTCCTTGGCAGAGTTTGCTTATAACAATAGTTATCAATCCAGCCTAAAGATGGCACCTTTCGAAGCTCTCTATGGAAGAAGGTGTAGGACACCACTCAATTGGTCTCAACCTGGTGAAAGAGAAGTTTTTGGACCTGATTTAGTGACTGAAGCCGAAAGGAAGGTCAAGCTAATCAGGAAGAATCTAGAAGCTGCTCAGGCCAGGCAGAAGAGCTATCATGATAGAAGAAGGAAACCTCTCCAGTTCGAGGTGGGAAGTTTTGTATACCTCAAGGTATCACCCACCAGGGGAGTGCAGAGGTTTGGGATCAAAGGCAAGCTAGCCCCTCATTACATTGGACCTTATGAGATCATAGAAGCATGTGGACCCGTGGCATACAAGCTGAAGTTACCTTCAAAGATGTCTGCCATTCACAGCGTTTTCCATGTATCTCAGCTGAAGAAGTGTGTTCGATTGCCGACCGAGATCATAGCAGAGCCAGAATTGGAGATAGAGCCAGATCTATCGTACCAAGAGTACCCCTCCAAGATTCTGGATTGCAAAGAAAGATCAACTCGGGCTAAATCGATCAAGATGTACAAGGTCCAGTGGAGTAATCACTCAGAGGAGGAAGCTACTTGGGAAACCGAGGAATTCTTAAGATCCAACTTCCCCGATTGCCTACCTAAGGAAGCTGGTACGTAATCACCCCAACCCCTCCTCCTGCCTTTCAAACCTAATTTCCAAAAATATGATCTTAATTCAGAATGAAGTAACTGTGAAGTAAAACTTAAAAGGACTTCCTTCTGAAGTTGCAAAGAGAATGACATTCGAAGAGCAGTTTTTCCCTAAATAATAACAATAATCACTCATTTCTTATAAGTCTCACCCTTCGCTTCACCCTGGGAGGACTCTGGCCCGAATCTCGGGACGAGATTCCTTTAAGGGGGGAAGGCTGTGACACCCCAGTGTCACCTAGGGTTTCTCTCAAATGCCAAACCTAGAACCATTATTTTATGTGAACCAAAGTAAGCATGAGCATCAAAATAACTTAAGTAATAAAGAAGTCACCAAGTATATACTTAAAAGTGTCATGATCAAAACAATTGAGTCTTTGAAAAGGTAAGAATGTGCAACCCTAATTAAAAACCCTAAGTGAGCCCCATGAGCAAAATTCAAGAAAATAAGAGAAAGGGAATGAAAAGTTTAAAATTTTGACTTGAGCCAATTATATAAGTTAAAGTATCTTTATTGAGAAACAAGAAAGGTTGAGAAAGCTTAGCCAAAATAACTCAAATAAATCCCCAAATCAGCCCTTGATCTATGAACCCTTAGAGAAATTCAGATTTCTGAATTTCTGAATTTCAGACCTCTTCCCAAAGATCATCTGTGTTCTCTGCTTTTCGAAACTCAAATCCAGGAGATCCAAATATCAAAGTCGTGCCAAATTCCCTTGAACACGTCCTGGAAAAATTTGAACTCAAACCAAATTCATTTGGCATGGTTTTGGCGCAGCTTGACCTCGGGACCAGGCATTCTGACACTGGCACCTTGGTGACGCTACAACTCCCTGCCCCTAGCCTAAAACCGCGCGACGTCCATACACAAAAGACAAAGCTTGGTCAGGTGAAAAAATCCTTCGCAGTGATCTTGCCCAAATTCGCGAAGATTTGCTCCCAATCGGCGCTTGAACAGGGGCAGAGGCAACGGGAACACGTGTTCGACCGTGGCTGACACCCCCGGTTCACGCCCGTTCGCGCACCGCGCCTTCCAGTGCACGCCCGCGCGCACTCGCCGGTCCACGACCGCCCATGCACCGCGCAGTGCCTATAAAGCCTTCCCAGGCGCGCCCCACTTTGCCCCGCACTCACCCTCACCGGCCAGCCACTTTCCCTTAGCTACGGCGAGCTCAATTCTGCCCGCCATTGCCGCCAGAGCTTCGGCCATCGTGGCCAGCTCACTCCAGCCATCCTCTGGGCAAGCCAGTGCTTCGGCTAGCTCCGCCAGTAGCCCGTGAAGCTTGCCAAGCCCTCGGACCCGACCGGACTTCACCGGAGGCCCGAGATCGACTTCACCGGACTTCGGTCTTCCGCCGCCGCGTGTGGACCGAGCTATCCAGTGAGTCTCCGCCCAATTCCTTGCGCTCATGTCTTCTCTGGCATCCCGTGGACCTCCCTGACCCATCTAATTGAACTATCTCGCCGTGACCAGGCCGGTCTCCTCGCCGCCGCCGAGTATCCCCGCCTGCGCGCGTGGACCGACCGACTCCGGCCATCTCCGACGGCGTCCCGCACACCGTTGTGATCCCCGAGACCTCCCCTTCGTCCTCGACCACTTCATCGGAGCAATCTCGCCGCCGGTAAGCCCCTCTGCCCTTTCTTCCGCCGCGGTTACTGTTTAAGGTAGAAGAAGGATCTCGGGTTAGGATTTGTAGAACCCGAGGGGTTTTCTATAACGTCAGTGACTCATGTGAATAGTAGCTTAAGGACTGATCCGCGAAGAAAACTTAAAAACCCGCCAGGGACCCCAGTGCAAAGTGGATTTCCATTTAATCAATTCTGTTAATCTCTTTAAAAATAACCAGAGAACTTAGAAAATCCATAACTTGATGAATTCTTAATCAAAAGTTGTCAAACTAATTTTGCTAGATCCTAAATATTATGAACTGTCATTTAAAAATGGTAAATTTTATGCTTTCTATTCTAAATTTTAGAGTTTGAATTTAAAAACAGAAACCCACCAAACCTTGTTTAATTAAGGAAAATTAGTTTTTCTTCTGTGCTGAACTTAAGAAAATTTGTAGATGTTTAAACCTCATTTAGACACTGTTTAAAAATAGTAGGAACCCCAACATTAGAAATTATGATGTAGTTATTCATTTAAAGCTATTTTGCCCAAAACTTAGGAAAAATCAGAAAGGCATTAGAAATTAATGAACAGTGATTAAGATTATTTTTCCTAGTTTACTTATGTAACAGAGAACTTAGGAAAAATACAAAGACCATTAATTTGGACCAGTTTTCAATTAAAATGATTTATTTAGCCTTATAGAGACTGAAAATCAATTATTAGAGAGGCAAAACTATAACCAAAATGAATAATAAAAATCCAGTGGACTTACAACCACCAGAGCCCCACTACAAAAATACAGAGCACCTCAGCCCAACTTTTTAAGTAAGGAAAATAAATACAAAGTGATAATAAGGCATTTTCCAAATAAATCATGAACAACCCCAAATAATATGATAATGGGCAACCAAAATTTTGCTAAGTCCATGATAAGATAAACTACCAGAGAAAAATGCAAACCCATGAAAAAGAAGCAAACTCACACCTATTGCTAATGATTTAAGAGAAAGACCACTTAATCCAAATAATGTATACCACCCCTTCCCTTAAGCAAAAAGAGGCCAAACTTCAGAATGATTGCTCTTGCACAAAATGATAACCAAGAAAAATGAGAACTCTGTTGTTTGATGCTTTTCAAATATAGTGGTAGTAGAAAGCACCCATTTGGCTAGAAACTTGAGAAAACCATAGAAAAATAATTAAAAGGTATTAATGATTAGAAATTTGTATCAAGTCGTGTTATAACACCTAAAAGCCAGCAAAAATAAGTTTTGGAGAATTGTCCACTGTTAAATAGTAGTTGTAGTTCAAAGCACCCCTTCTGCCCTAGAATTTAATAATTTTGTCCAGAGAAAACTATTCACTTTCTGATCCCCAAATTTTGGGACAGAGAAACACACACCAGTAACAAGCCACTGTAATTTTTGCAGAATTCTTAGAATTTTATAAAAGCAACTTGTAGTTCAAACCTACTCCAAAACAATAAAGTGAATAAACAAAAAAGGGGAGAAGAAATAAACCCCACCTCAATAAATCTAACTTGAGTACTTATCAATTCTCACTAAGACTTAAAAGGAACTCAGTGGAACCCCAAAATTTAATTTACTTACCTTAGCTAAGTTTAAACCAATTTACCAAGTACACCACCCAAGGGTCTTACATAAGTAAAGTTAACCTTGTTTAACTCAAGAAAGATCATACACCTTTAAGTTGTGGTTTCTAAAAGCACATGTCATATCATGCATATATCTTACGCATTGCATTCATTAGATTGTAATCTTGCCGACGGAGAGTACGTGCTCATCCCCGAGCAAGGACCTGTCCAAGAGGAGGACCAGGAGCAGGCTTCAGAAGCTGCTATTGAGGATCTCCCCGCAGCCCCAGCAATTGAAGGCAAGCCCCGGTTTTATGCATAACCTGTTAATTATGCTATTTTACTACACTTAATTGAAAGGGAAATGAGCCCTTGGGCCATTTCTAAGTATTTTGGTGATTGAGTGCAAACACAAGTGCTTAAATGTGAATCTATGCACATAGATGAACAAAGTGCAAATCACAAGTAAAGGTATGTTTCTAAGCCTTAGTACATTGATTTTGTGTACTAATATACTTGTCTAAGTGTTAGAAACAGGAGAAAACGAATAATAGAAGAGTTGGCTTTGTACAGCCAAAAGGTTGTTTCGGTCTGGGGCACCGGACTGTCCGGTGGTGCACCGGACAGTGTCCGGTGCGCCAGGCTGCCTCGGGCGAAGAGGCCGCTCTCGGGAATTTGCCGACGGCGTACGGCTATAATTCACCGGACTGTCCGGTGTGCACCGGACTGTCCGGTGAGCCAACAGTCGGCCGGGCCAACGGTCGGCCGAGGAATCCGCGCGCGACACGTGGCCGAGCCAACGGTCGGAAGGGGGCACCGGACATGTCCGGTGCGCCATCGGCTCCCAGATCTCCAACGGTCGGCAACGGTCGGCTGCGCTGTTTATGGAAATAAATCGGGCACCGGACAGTGTCCGGTGTGCACCGGACTGTCCGGTGCGCCAGACGATAGAAGGCAAGGATGGCCTTCCAGATTTGTTCTCAACGGCTCCTAGCTGCCTTGGGGCTATAAAAGGGACTCCTAGGCGCATGGAGGAGAACACTAAGCATTCCTACAACATTCCTAAGCACCAAGACATCGATCTCACGCATTCGTTTCATTGTGATAGCATATAGAGCTCTTGTGGAGTTGTGAACTCTTTGAGTTGTGTTGTGAGCTCTTGTTGCTGCTTGTGTGCGTGTTGTTGCTCTGATCTTTTGAAGTCTTGTGTGCGTTGCTCATTCCCTCCCTTACTCCGTATTTCTTTGTGAATCTCAAGTGTAAGGGCGAGAGACTCCAAGTTGTGGAGATTCCTCGCAAACGGGATATTGAAAGGCAAAGCAAAACACCGTGGTATTCAAGTTGGTCTTTGGACCGCTTGAGAGGGGTTGATTGCAACCCTCGTCCGTTGGGACGCCACAACGTGGAGTAGGCAAGCGTTGGTCTTGGCCGAACCACGGGATAAACCACTGTGTCATCTCTGTGTTTGATCTCTTGTGGTATTGTGTTTTGTTAAGACTCCTCTCTAGCCACTTGGCAATAATTGTGCTAACACTTAACAAGTTTTTGTGGCTATAAGTTTAAGTTTTACAGGATCACCTATTCACCCCCCCCCCTCTAGGTGCTCTCAATTGGTATCAGAGCCGTTCTCTTCAAGAAAGGGACTAACCGCCCGAAGAGATGGATCCTAAGGGGAAGGGAATCGTGATCAACGATAAGGAGAAGGAGTCCTTCGTCAACGAGCCCAAAGATGACAAACCTAACGACTCTGGCTCGGGTCATAGACGGAAGGAAGGGAAGAAGAAGAAGACAAGGCGCATCAAGGAGATCGTCTACTACGACGACAACGATGAATCTTCCTCTTCCCAAAAGGACAACGACGACAACGACTATGACAAACAAAAGACGGTTAACTCAAACTTTTCTTTTGATTATTCGCGCATTCCGCATAGCTCAAATGCTCATTTGCTCCCCATTCCACTTGGCAAGCCTCCTCACTTTGATGGAGAGGACTACAGATTTTGGAGTCACAAAATGCGTACTCACCTATTTTCTCTCCACCCAAGCATTTGGGAGATTGTGGAAAGTGGAATGAAATTTGATAGCTCGGATAACCCTTCGTTTATTAATGAACAGATTCATAAAAATGCACAAGCTACTACTGTGTTGCTAGCATCTTTGTGCAGGGACGAGTATCACAAGGTGAGCGGCTTGGACAATGCCAAGCAGATTTGGGACACTCTCAAGATCTCGCATGAGGGGAATGATGTCACCTTACTCACCAAGATGGAGTTGGTGGAGGGCGAGCTCGGACGATTCGCGATGATAAGGGGCGAGGAGCCGACACAAACATACAATCGGCTCAAGATCCTTATCAACAAAATAAGGAGCTACGGAAGCACGCGATGGACGGATCACGACGTCGTCCGCCTAATGCTAAGGTCATTTACCGTTCTTGATCCTCACTTGGTGAACAATATTCGTGAAAATCCTAGGTACATCAAGATGTCGCCCGAAGAAATTCTCGGAAAATTTGTAAGCGGGCGAATGATGATCAAGGAGGCGAGGTACGTGGACGACGCGTTGAATGGCCCAATCCATGAGCCTCAACCCATTGCTCTCAAAGCAACGAGGAGCAAGGAGGCGCTACCCAGCAAGGTGGCGCAAATTGAGGCGGCCGGTCTTAATGATGAAGAGATGGCCCTCATCATCAAAAGATTCAAGACGGCACTAAAGGGTCGCAAGGGACAGCCAAGCAAGACTAAGACCAAGGGAAAGCGATCATGCTTCAAATGCGGTAAGCTTGGTCATTTTATTGCTAACTGTCCCGACAATGATAGTGACCAGGAACACGGGAGCAAGAGGGAAAAGAAGAAGCATTACAAGAAGGCCAAGGGCGAGGCACATTTTGGAAAGGAGTGGGATTCGGATTGCTCCTCCTCCGACTCCGACAATGAAGGTCTCGCCGCCACTGCCTTCAACAAGTCATCCCTCTTCCCCAACGAGCGTCACACATGCCTTATGGCAAGGGAGAAGAAGGTATGTAATCAACACAATGTCACTTATGATTCTTCCAGTGATGATGAATCTAGTGATGATGAAATAGATTACTCTAGTTTGTTCAAGGGATTAGATAGAACTAAAGTAGATAAAATTAATGAATTAATTGATGCCTTGAATGAAAAAAATAGACTCTTAGAAAAACAAGAGGACCTTTTGTATGAAGAGCATGACAAATTTGTAGAGGCACAAAAATCTTATGCTTTAGAAGTTAAAAGAAATGAAGTGCTCTCTAGTGAACTATCTTCTTGTCATGAAACCATTGCTACTTTAAAGAGTGTTAATGATGACTTAAATGCTAAACTAGAAGTAGCTAGTAAATCTAATTCTTGTGTAGAACATGTTGAGATTTGCACTAGGTGTAAAGATTTCGATGTTGATGCTTGTAGTGATCATTTAGTTTCAATTTCTAAATTAACTGAGGAATTGGCTAGTCTTAATGCCCAACTTAAGACTAGCAAGAATGAATTTGATAAACTAAAATTTGCAAGGGATGCCTACACGATCGGTAGACACCCCTCAATTAAGGATGGACTTGGCTTCAAGAGGGAAGCCAAGAACTTAACAAGTCATAAGGCTCCCATTCCCACTAAGGAGAAAGGGAAGGCCCCTATGGCTACTAGTGCTAAAAAGAACCATGCCTTTTTGTATCATGATAGGAGACAAACTAGAAATACTTATAGGAGTTATAATGCGTACGATGATTTTTCTCATGCTATGTTTGCTTCTAGTTCTTCATATGTGCATGATAGAAATGTTGATAGAAGGGATGTTGTTCATAATATGCCTAGGAGAAATGTTGTTAATATTCCTAGGAAAGTTAATGAGCCTTATACAATATATCACGCTTTGAACGCTTCCTTTGCAATTTGTAGAAAGGATAGAAAGGTAATTGCTAGGAAGTTAGGGGCAAGATGCAAGGGAGACAAAACTTGCATTTGGGTCCCTAAGAATATTTGTGCTAACCTTGTAGGACCCAACATGAGTTGGGTACCTAAAACCCAAGCCTAAATTTGCCTTGCAGGTTTATGCATCTGGGGGTTCAAGCTGGATTATTGACAGCGGATGCACAAACCATATGACGGGGGACAAGAAGATGTTCACCTCCTACGTCAAGAATAAGGATTCCCAAGATTCAATCATATTCGGTGATGGGAATCAAGGCAAGGTAAAAGGGTTAGGTAAAATTGCAATTTCTAATGAGCACTCTATCTCTAATGTGTTTTTAGTAGAGTCTCTAGGATATAATTTGCTATCGGTCAGTCAATTATGCAATATGGGATATAATTGTCTATTTACAAATGTAGATGTGTCTGTCTTTAGAAGAAGTGATGGTTCACTAGCTTTTAAGGGTGTATTAGACGACAAACTTTATTTAGTTGATTTTGCAAAAGAAGAAGCCGGTCTAGATGCATGCTTAATAGCTAAGACTAGCATGGGCTGGTTGTGGCATCGCCGCTTAGCACATGTGGGGATGAAGAACCTTCACAAGCTTCTAAAGGGAGAACACGTGATAGGTTTGACTAACGTTCAATTCGAAAAGGATAGACCTTGTGCAGCTTGTCAAGCAGGTAAACAAGTGGGAGGAGCACATCACAGCAAGAATGTGATGACCACTTCAAGACCTCTGGAGCTACTGCATATGGACCTCTTCGGACCCGTCGCCTATCTGAGCATAGGAGGAAGTAAGTATGGTCTAGTTATTGTTGATGACTTTTCCCGCTTCACTTGGGTGTTCTTTTTGCAGGATAAGTCTGAAACCCAAGGGACCCTCAAGCGCTTCCTCAGGAGAGCTCAAAATGAGTTTGAGCTCAAAGTGAAGAAGATAAGGAGCGACAACGGGTCCGAGTTCAAGAACCTTCAAGTGGAGGAGTTCCTTGAAGAGGAAGGGATCAAGCACGAGTTCTCCGCTCCCTACACACCACAGCAAAATGGTGTGGTAGAGAGGAAGAACAGGACGCTCATCGATATGGCGAGGACGATGCTAGGAGAATTCAAGACCCCCGAGTGCTTTTGGACGGAAGCTGTGAACACGGCTTGCCACGCCATCAACAGGGTCTACCTTCATCGCCTCCTCAAGAAGACGTCGTATGAGCTACTAACCGGTAACAAACCCAATGTATCTTATTTTCGTGTATTTGGGAGCAAGTGCTACATTCTAGTGAAGAAGGGTAGAAATTCTAAGTTTGCTCCCAAAGCAGTAGAAGGGTTTTTATTAGGTTATGACTCAAATACAAAGGCGTATAGAGTCTTCAACAAATCATCAGGTTTGGTTGAAATCTCTAGCGACGTTGTATTTGATGAGACTAATGGCTCTCCAAGAGAGCAAGTTGTTGATCTTGATGATGTAGATGAAGAAGATGTTCCAACGGCCGCTATGCGCACCATGGAGATTGGTGATGTGCGACCACAGGAACACTTGGAGCAAGATCAACCTTCTTCCTCAACAACGGTGCATCCCCCAACTCAAGACGATGAACAGGTTCACCAACAGGAGGCGCGTGATCAAGGGGGAGCACAAGATGATCATGTGATGGAGGAAGAAGCGCAACCGGCACCTACAACCCAAGTTCGAGCGATGATTCAAAGGGATCATCCCGTCGACCAAATTCTGGGTGACATTAGCAAGGGAGTAACTACTCGGTCTCGATTAGTTAATTTTTGTGAGCATTACTCCTTTGTCTCTTCTATTGAGCCTTTCAGGGTAGAGGAGGCCTTGCTAGATCCGGACTGGGTGTTGGCCATGCAGGAGGAGCTCAACAACTTCAAGCGCAATGAAGTTTGGACGCTGGTACCTCGTCCGAAGCAAAATGTTGTGGGAACCAAGTGGGTGTTCCGCAACAAACAAGACGAGCACGGAGTGGTGACGAGAAACAAGGCTCGACTTGTGGCAAAAGGTTATGCCCAAGTCGCAGGTTTGGATTTCGAGGAGACTTTTGCTCCTGTGGCTAGGCTAGAATCAATTCGTATCTTGCTAGCATATGTCGCTCATCACTCTTTCAGGTTGTACCAAATGGATGTGAAGAGCGCTTTCCTCAACGGGCCAATCAAGGAGGAGGTGTACGTGGAGCAACCCCCTGGCTTCGAGGATGAACGGTACCCCGACCATCTGTGTAAGCTCTCTAAGGCGCTCTATGGACTTAAGCAAGCCCCAAGAGCATGGTATGAATGCCTTAGAGACTTTCTAATTGTTAATGTTTTCAAGGTTGGGAAAGCCGATCCAACTCTTTTTACAAAGACATGTGATGGTGATTTGTTTGTGTGCCAAATTTATGTCGATGACATAATATTTGGTTCTACTAACCAAAAGTCTTGTGAAGAGTTTAGCAGGGTGATGACGCAGAAATTTGAGATGTCGATGATGGGCGAGTTGAACTACTTTCTTGGGTTCCAAGTGAAGCAACTCAAGGACGGCATCTTCATCTCCCAAACGAAGTACACGCAAGATCTGCTAAAGCGGTTTGGGATGAAGGACGCCAAGCCCGCCAAGACTCCAATGGGAACCGACGGACACACCGACCTCAACAAAGGAGGTAAGTCCGTTGATCAAAAAGCGTACCGGTCCATGATAGGTTCTTTGCTTTATTTATGTGCTAGTAGACCGGATATTATGCTTAGCGTATGCATGTGTGCTAGATTTCAATCCAATCCTAAGGAGTGTCACTTAGTGGCGGTGAAGCGAATCCTTAGATATTTAGTTGCTACGCCTTGCTTCGGGCTCTGGTATCCAAAGGGGTCTACCTTTGACTTGGTTGGATACTCAGATTCCGACTATGCTGGATGTAAGGTCGATAGGAAGAGTACATCAGGGACGTGCCAATTCTTAGGAAGGTCCCTGGTGTCGTGGAACTCTAAGAAACAAACTTCCGTTGCCCTATCCACCGCTGAGGCCGAGTACGTTGCCGCAGGACAGTGTTGCGCGCAACTACTTTGGATGAGGCAAACCCTCCGGGACTTTGGCTACAATCTGAGCAAAGTCCCACTCCTATGTGACAATGAGAGTGCTATCCGCATGGCGGAAAATCCTGTTGAACACAGCCGCACAAAGCACATTGACATCCGGCATCACTTTTTGAGAGACCACCAGCAAAAGGGAGATATCGAAGTGTTTCATGTTAGCACCGAGAACCAGCTAGCCGATATCTTTACCAAGCCTCTAGATGAGAAGACCTTTTGCAGGCTGCGTAGTGAGCTCAATGTCTTAGATTCGCGGAACCTGGATTGATTATAGCATACATGTGTTTATGCTTTTGATCATGTTCATTCTGCATTTTGTTGCTTATTTTGGTGCTCAAGTTGTACAAACACTCTCTGGACCTCACAAGTCCGTTGCCAAGTGATGCACATGTTTAGGGGGAGATGTGTTACAACTTGACCCTTTAAGACTAACCATATGCTTGAGTTTGCTTGATTTAGTCTCGAAGGAGAATTGAAAGGGAAAAGGTGGACTTGGACCATGAAAGACTTCCACTGCACTCCGATGAGAGGGTAACTTATTCCAAGTCCATCTCATGAACTCTTATTGCCATTTGATCTTAATTGAAGATTTTGGTGAGGCAATGGGGTTATAGGGCCAAGATTTATCCCGTTTTGGTGCTTGATGCCAAAGGGGGAGAAAATAAAGGCCAAAGCAATAAATGGATCAGCTACCCACTTGAGAAATATTGAAAATAGTAGAATAGAGCTTTTGGTTTGTCCTTTAGCTTTTGGTTTGTCAAAACTCTTGTATTGTCTCTCTTATCAAAAGTTGGTTTCTTGTGGGGAGAAATGTTGATTATGGGAAAAAGGGGGAGTTTTTGAAATCTTTGATCAATCTCTTTTGAATGACTCTCTTTATGCTTCAACATGTGTATTTGACTTAGAGATAGAGATTTGAGTTTGATTTGCAAAAACAAACCAAGTGGTGGCAAAGCATGATCCATATATGCCAAAATTGAATAAAACTCAAATTTATTTTTGAAGTGATTTTGCACTTGTTCTAGTTGCTTTATGTTGTGTTGGCATAAATCACCAAAAAGGGGGAGATTGAAAGGGAAATGAGCCCTTGGGCCATTTCTAAGTATTTTGGTGATTGAGTGCAAACACAAGTGCTTAAATGTGAATCTATGCACATAGATGAACAAAGTGCAAATCACAAGTAAAGGTATGTTTCTAAGCCTTAGTACATTGATTTTGTGTACTAATATACTTGTCTAAGTGTTAGAAACAGGAGAAAACAAATAATAGAAGAGTTGGCTTTGTACAGCCAAAAGGCTGTTTCGGTCTGGGGCACCGGACTGTCCGGTGGTGCACCGGACAGTGTCCGGTGCGCCAGGCTGCCTCGGGCGAAGAGGCCGCTCTCGGGAATTTGCCGACGGCGTACGGCTATAATTCACCGGACTGTCCGGTGTGCACCGGACTGTCCGGTGAGCCAACAGTCGGCCGGGCCAACGGTCGGCCGCGGAATCCGCGCGCGACACGTGGCCGAGCCAACGGTCGGAAGGGGGCACCGGACTGTCCGGTGTGCACCGAACATGTCCGGTGCGCCATCGGCTCCCAGATCTCCAACGGTCGGCTGCGCTGTTTATGGAAATAAATCGGGCACCGGACAGTGTCCGGTGTGCACCGGACTGTCCGGTGCGCCAGACGACAGAAGGCAAGGATGGCCTTCCAGATTTGTTCTCAACGGCTCCTAGCTGCCTTGGGGCTATAAAAGGGACTCCTAGGCGCATGGAGGAGAACACTAAGCATTCCTACAACATTCCTAAGCACCAAGACATCGATCTCACGCATTCGTTTCATTGTGATAGCATATAGAGCTCTTGTGGAGTTGTGAACTCTTTGAGTTGTGTTGTGAGCTCTTGTTGCTGCTTGTGTGCGTGTTGTTTCTCTGATCTTTTGAAGTCTTGTGTGCGTTGCTCATTCCCTCCCTTACTCCGTATTTCTTTGTGAATCTCAAGTGTAAGGGCGAGAGACTCCAAGTTGTGGAGATTCCTCGCAAACGGGATATTGAAAGGCAAAGCAAAACACCGTGGTATTCAAGTTGGTCTTTGGACCGCTTGAGAGGGGTTGATTGCAACCCTCGTCCGTTGGGACGCCACAACGTGGAGTAGGCAAGCGTTGGTCTTGGCCGAACCACGGGATAAACCACTGTGTCATCTCTGTGTTTGATCTCTTGTGGTATTGTGTTTTGTTAAGACTCCTCTCTAGCCACTTGGCAATAATTGTGCTAACACTTAACAAGTTTTTGTGGCTATAAGTTTAAGTTTTACAGGATCACCTATTCACCCCCCCTCTAGGTGCTCTCATTAATGCTTGTAGGATTGCAATGTGCACTTAAGTGTAGGAGTTGCTTGAAACCTCTAGTTGCATGAACTTAGGATTCCCTTTTGAGATGAATACTAGTATGCTAGGTCGAGTAGCTGCTTGCTAATCAGGATCTCGGTAGAAGTCGAGTGATTTTTCTAGCACTCGCGCGAGGTCAGGAATTGATTGTATTCATCTTGATAACGGGATATATGTTAGTCTATGGATTTGGATCCAGGGAGGATGCCTTGTCCATGAGACGGGAAAAATGAATTAAGGATTAATGTGTGGATACCTGAGTCAAGCTTTTGAACGTACTAAGCACATGCCGGGAAAAATGGTAACCGGTAAACCTAGTACCTGATTGAAGCCGGGCGCGGACTTTATCCCTCATGCGACCTGAGACTGGGTCTCCCATGCTAGCTATGGTGGGTACAAGTGCGGTCACTGCACGGCGGCAGCCGGGGTCAGTGGAGCATTGTATGCCAAGGCGGTGAGGCCTGGACGCGAACGGGGAATCGATGGGGACGGTTGACATGTGTGGGGTCGGAGTACCCTGACATGTCGTGTGTTTAGGTTTACCTTGCAAGGTTAAAACTCGATTCGAATCGTCTGCTTCTCGCAGCTAATGAGACTGCTTGATTCCTTGTACTGCATCGAGTAAGAAGTGAAATGTGGTTACATGAGATAACTTGTTAATTGAACTAATTGATTGTTACCATGTATGCTTAGAAGGAGCAAATCTAGCTAAGTTAATGATGGTAGAATTTGAAAAGCTAAAAAAATGATTTTAGAAACAGCTAGTGCTTTTTGGCAAACCAAACCCCTCAGCCAAACAACTGCATAGTCTAGAGGTAGAGGAGTAGACTCCTCACACCGGTTAAGTCTAGCTGAGTATTAGTATACTCAGCCTTGCTTGTGGCACAATTTTTGCAGGTACCATTCAGGAAATGGTTGATGGTGTGACTTGGCCTACCACCCTGCCACCGGGTTGGACGGTCGAGTGGGATGTTGCTCCGGCAGGAGAGGAGCACGAGGAGTAGTGGGCTAGGCCTTGCCCATTCCCTCATTACCGACGACATCGATTATCCGCTGCACTTTATTTTGTGAACTTTATTTGCTACTCAAAAACTCCGATTTATGTAATAACTCCGCACTTAATTTGAGGTTTCCTGTTTTATTGTATTTCTTCTGTGACTCACCATCGAGTGAGATTGTAGAATTTGATCCTGGTTAAGTGGCTCTATCAGACTAGATCTGAAGGACTGACGGGTTATTCCGATTTAAGTGTGTTACGGCCCCTGAGGCGTGACTTAGGCACTTAAGCTGGAATAATTCGGGTGGTTCTGCCACATTTCCGGAGTCAGTAAAGGAGTTCAAAGGGCAGGGGTGGGGGTTTTGGGGTTTAGTGATCAAACAGGGTCCAAATCAATTCATACTCTACCCAAGGCTTCTAAATAATGTGGGGAGTTCATATAAAAATTTTGAGCATTTTTGGCATTACTATTAATTCTCTAGAATTCCAGAACTATTTCTTTAAGCTATTTTAAATGCCCTAAAATTCCCTGTTTAAACTAAAAATCATGAAACTATTTTTATTAAATTCTAGGAAAAATAATAAGCCTAGGAAAATTGGTTTCACAATTTTACGAATTTTCTGTAGTTTTCTACATATTTCTAAAGTTTCTCTGAAAAAGAAAATGAAAAAGTTTGAATAGTACTGGGCCAGAAGCAGCCCATACGGCCCAGCCATACAGAGAAACGGGGCGCGCCCGCGCCCGCGTTGGCAGTCTTGCGGAAGAGCCCTCATGGTTTTTGAATAACTCGAAGAAGTCCAAACACTATTGAACCCAGTCGCTGACACTTTGCAGAAATGCCCTCGTACTTCTATTTCTTCACATCGACTGATCCCCGACGGCGAATCGCGCGGAAGCCATGCTCCGATGAGCTAGACTGGGCGGAGCACGCAAGGATTGGTGCTCACCGACGACTGACTCCAGATTCCGACCTAACCCGAGGTTTCCCCTCATTCAATTTCACAAATGGCTACTAGGTTTGCTCTGGCCGCAGTGACCGTGGACCTTGCGGACAGATGAACACGTTCCCGGCAATTCCTGGTGGTCTAATTCAATCCGAGGGGTCGAAGAGCTTGAGGAGGACCTAAGAACGCTAGAACAAACGATCAAAGCGCTAGGACTGACCTGGAATAAGCTGGCCGCGGTGAGGCTAAACCGAGTGGAGTTCGAAAGTGAATTGGGGAGAATTCAAAATTAGAGTTCTCGGGTGGGGGGTTTGGGATGCAGGTGGGTGCAGTAGCTGCGTGAATACTTGACGGAGCTGAGGACGCGCTCAATTTATAGACCCCGAGGTCGGTAGCTCTCAATTTGACCGCGATGTGTTGGCGGCCGGAGATAGGGAAGAACACGGTGGCTGTAACCGTGGCAGTCACCGGTGTAACGACGCAAGGAGAATACTCCTAAGGGTGCCACGCTTACAATCGCGTAGTAACAAGCTTAGGTGTGGCGCAGCCGAGGTCACCGGCGCTTCCACGGCGACTCCGGTAGTCTGGCCATGTCGCAGCGACTATACCCACGGCGATAAACTCCAATTCGTGATCCTATCCCTTCCCCGTCGTGAGATCTTTTCTCTGCCGTAGTTATCCAACCGCCGGTGAACACGAATCACGGCGGCGGCGTGAATCTTCGCGCAGGGAGGTCGCCGTCGACGAGCAAGCCGCGCTGGCAACCATATTCGTTCAGTTACTGTACCATGGCGAATGGCATTCAGTTGGACTGACCGAGCAAGTTTGGCGCAAATTTTCTTCCGATTTTCAATGGCAACCAGTGGATCAGCTAATAACAAAGTTGTTGTCTGATGATCCAACAAAAATCTTGCTATAGCATCCATAGCCAAATTCTTATTAGAGCAAGGTTGATTTCCAGTTCAAAGTTGACTCAGTACCACTGTTAGTCTGAATTTCATACTTCAGACAGTCTGAAAGTTCAACTTTGAGTGCACTTTTCTCCAAATTCTTCACAACAACCATGCTTACTCTCTTAAGCAAAGTTATTCACCTAAGATAGATCTACATAGTTGATGTGGTGACCTAGGGCAAATTCTCAATAATTTGGAAGATGTAGAGCTCCAAAGTTGAGCCAATATCACTGAAAATCAGACTTAATCCATGAGAAAAAGTGTGGCTTTTTGCATATAAGCCCAAAACTTAGGGTTTAACTTGCAAATCCACATATTTGTGACCCAAATGACTTAAGATACTTATTTAACTTAGTTTTTGCACTTTAGTCCAAAAGTGGACTAATTTTGCACATAGGTCCCTAGGGTTTGGAATTAGGGTTTTCCAGGGTTCAAATGGGGTTTCTGGTATCCAGGGGTATAAAAGTGATTCAAGTTCATTTTTGGAAACATTTTATGACTATTCCCCTAAAGCTTTTAGGTTTTCTCAACTTGGGTTAAGTTTTACCCCTTTAATCCCTATTTAGGGTTAAGTTCCCTATCCAGGGTTCTATTTGCAAAGTGCTATAACAACACAACTTGTTTGAAATTTTTACCTAGTGAATGCACTCTAGGTGTGTCAAACATATGCAATGCCAATGCTTATGATGTCATGCTCAAGTTTTAGTTACAGTAACACCAGGGGTGTTACATAATTCTTCTCTTCTTCTCACCCGAACTTGGTTTTAGTTTACACTAATACTTTTTATAGACCAAGTTTGTGTTATTTGTAGATACATTTGCAGGATCACATATTCACCCCACCTCTAGATGCTCTTAAATCCCTAATGTGAAAAGTGTCAATGATTACTGTGATGCCTCCTATGGTTGACCATGGATCAATCTGATGCCAAGGCATGATTGAGTGCCCACATAGCCTATGATTTGATGGTCCTCCTAGGGATCTATCGAATCAATTTGATGGTCCACAAGGGGCACCAAACAACTCCATTTCAACTCCTCTTCAAATGTTCTAACTCCACAAATATTTCACCAACTTGTGCATGTGAGTTAGCCTTTCACAATCATTTTCAAAGGATTTTCACTTGCTTGTTTCCACAACATTTGATACTAGCAATGCATGCAAAGTTAGATCACTCAAGTATAACTATAGTGATATACAAATAAGTTTGCCTTTCTTAGTAGTATTATCATTTATCCTAAACCCGATCAAACACTTCTATCTAAACCTTAAATGAGATGTTCTACAATATACTTTTGCCTCCCACACCCCATTTTACTCCATATTGGTGATGCTAATGAAGCTCGCGCTGCGACGCTTGGCCTAGCACAAAAAGGCAACATGCTAATTCAACGAGAGATGCACGAAAATGAACGGCTATAGATTTTATAGTAATACACTTATATGAATTTGATAGATGCACGAAAATGAATGAGGAGCTATTTATAGTGATACACTTATACGGATTTAATTTTTTCTCCTAATACACTGCTCATTCAAATTTTGATAGGGACAAAGTAAAGAAAGAAAATGAAGAAATGTCCTAATGGGAGAAGACACTGATGATTGCATACTAGAGTTGACAGGTAGCTGAGCCCATTCACGACCAGCCTTCTATTAGGCCTAAAACTAGGCCCAACTTCACCCTTCTCCCCTTCTTGCGAAATAGACCCTAAACACTTATGGATTGACGAGTCACTCCCTCACTGAGGTCAAGGTCCCCGAGGGCATGCGTCTAATTCCTCTACCCAAGTGCATGCACCCTATAGTTGTAGATTCAGGTCGCCCGGTCCAACCAAACCCGAAAAAGCACGTTAAGACTCAATCTTGGAATGTCCTAGCCCATGATTATTATGGGTCATGCCAAACCGATCCGCGAGTTTAGCCCTTGATCCATGATATGACACATTATTGGTTAAACGTGCCAGACTCATTTTGGAGGGTTGAAGTTATGAAAGCCCAAAATTTACATCAGAGCCCAAAATTTATATCAAAGCCCAAAAATTCACATCAAAGTCCGAAATTCACATAGAGTCTGATATTTAAAACATATATGTCTTTTAGATATTAACATTTCAAGCTTCATAATTCAAAAAAATATAAAAGAACACGAAACCAATAAACCAATGGGTAGTTAACACCTCATCTCCATGATAGGCATGTGACTGGCCAAATGAACGTGGGTCTTTTTGTGCCTATAAATAAGTTATTTCGTGCATACATAAATGGGTCATGCTCATGTTCGTTCGTGGACCGCAACCTCGACCTAAGCACGACCCAATACATTGGGTTGGGCCGACCTGACCCAAAATTATTTCGATCTTACCGTGCTTTGTCGTGCTTTGGTCCAGCCGACTAGTTCTGATCCAAATGTAATGTTCTAAGGTCATTCTTAATGCACAATTTTGTTGCACTGTTTTTAAGAAGTAATGTCAACATTTGTCTAGAAAAAATGTATATCGAGTTTCATCCCTATGAAACTCTCTCCTCTTTCATGAAACTCTCTTATATCTTTCTTGTTAAATTTCATGTCATGCCATCATGCTTGCTTATGTGACATGTAATTTAATTAGAATAAAACTCTCATGAAATAGCCTAAGGTAGTAAAGGTGTCTCTAACCGCTCTCATATCTCATACACTATCTTTTTCATTACTTCAAACTTCACACTACAAACGATATCATCTACAGTGTTACGTCTCCTATATTCAAAGCAAATTCCATATTCTTTCTATTATCCCATCATTTATTTTAAACTAAACTCCGCAAACAATGTTAAATAGTGTCATCTAGACCTACGTTGTCTATTGTACATATTATGTTGGAGACAGTCTATCGCCCCCCAATTCGCAACACAATCGTCCTCCGCCACCCTCCATTAACCCTAGCGGCAGCAGCGCTCGTTTGATCCCCGCGGCGGTCCGGCGTCCGGGTAGGGGAGCGAGGATGACGGAGTCCCTGGTGCGGAACAAGCCGGGGATGGCCAGCATCAAGGAGATGCCGGTGCTGCAGGACGGGCCGCCGCCGGGCGGTTTCGCGCCCGTGCGCTACGCGCGCCGGATTCCCACCTCGGGCCCCAGCGCCACTGCCATCTTCCTCACGGCCTTCGGCGCCTTCGCGTATGGCATGTACCAGGTCGGTCAGGGGAACAAGGTGCGCCGGTAAGTGCGCGCTCAGCCAGCTCATTCAGTTGCCCGCCTATTACGCTGCGCATCTCATTTTTTGGCAGAGGCAGCTTGCTTTAAATTGGTTTATGTTATAGTATGACTCGTACGCAGATGCACGTATCATGTTCTGATCAACGTTTCCTAATCACGGAATACAAACTACTGATAGCTTCCTAATTTCAAAGGAACCAGATCCTTGTAATTTAACTGTCTGTCTGGTAGACAAGAGACGGGTAATCTCAGTCCAATTAATGTTTGTTCTTATGGATACTATGGTGTCTGAAAAATGTGGTTTAGTGAACAATACATCGTTTTAATGTTACAATGCAGCTTATTGGTTAGGAATATGGATTGTAATTATGCCGCAATGCATTTCTATTTGAAGAGGGGAGAGATACTGGGCTGAGCCAATGAACCAATGGCATTTCGGATCACTTTAGCTAAGACAAGAAAAAAACACTGATATGAGCAGAGGGACTTATGAATTATGATAACTCCGTTTGAAGATGTGAGAGATTGGAATTGAACCCAGAGAAGAGTTGAAAGACCAAAGTTGGACTCTGTCCTTTGTTTATAATAGATACACTTATGGAACAACGAGGTGCAACCAGCCTATCTCCTCTTTCTTCCTTCTATTATGTTTTTTTGGTTACCTAGGGAATGGACAGACTTAAGCAATGGACTTATGTTTTTCTTTTCTTTTATTTATCTAATATTAACAATTGAACAAGCAAACTGATCCTTTTACAGGTACTTATATGTGCTAAGGCATGACACTAATTGTGCTGCTATCCAAGTTTCGCCTGAAATGCTCATCTCCTTGTCATGCCTTATGTTGCAGTGTTTATTAGTACTTGTGTGATTTTCCATCTATTACGTCTAATTGTGCTGCTATCCAAGTTTCTCCTGAAATGCTCATCTCCTTGTCATGCCTTATTGCTTTTGCAGTGTTTGTTAGTACTTATGTGATTTTCCATCTGTTGCGTCTAATTGTGCTGCTATCCAAGTTTCTCCTGAAATGCTCCTCCTTGTCATGCCTTATTGCTTTGCAGTGTTTATTAGTACTTGTGTGGTTTCCATCTGTTACGTGTTTGTGTTTTAGTATCACCAGCCTTAAGTGCTAATGATTACCCATTAGTTTATATGATTTCCATGCCGGTGCTGTATATACTTTTATCTCTTCGGTCTTAGCTTCATGGGTGTGAAATTACGTTTGCAGGGCACTCAAAGAAGAGAAAATTGCTGCTCGTAGTGCTATACTACCGATGCTCCAAGCTGAAGAGGATGAAAGGTACTATCCAATACTGTTTGCCATTATCATTGGTGTTATATATTCTCTGGCGTTCACAAAACACTTAAAAGGTCCATGGCGCTCATGTAGATTTGTCAAAGAGTGGAAGAAGTATCTTGAGGAGGAGGCGAGGATTATGAAAGATGTTCCAGGGTGGAAGGTTGGCGAGAGTGTGTACAATTCCGGGAAATGGATGCCCCCGGCCACCGGTGAGCTCCGCCCTGAGGTGTGGTAAGGGCCTGTTGTAGGCATTGAGAATGCAATCATGTCATGAGGGCATGAATAAGGCTATCAGACATGGGCATCCTTCTTTGTTCACTAAGGATCAGCTGTTCAAATACCTGTATCTATTTTACTCTTATGAAATCTGGCTGGTTAATAATATGAAGCCGACGCTTTGCCTCATCTATGCTCGTGCATTGATGTAACGTGTCCTTGTTTGATATTAAGAAACTACTATGGAATATAAGAAAGAAAACAGCCTGCTTCTTGCATCTCCGTGGCGTATTTTGTGCAAATTTGTACTGGCGATTGCGTGCTTGCCATTTTGGCACATCGGGGCTGTTTAGTTTGCTGCCTAAAGGGCCAAAACGTGCCTAACTTTTCTGTCTAAGCTTAGTTCTTTAATTCGAGCACCTAAGTTTAGGCAGATTGTGGCGCCTTAGGTAGGAAACCAAATAGACCCATCATGTTTGCCATTTGACCCTTTTGTGTCTCATGGATGACTGCTGGACGCCAGCTCTTGCGAGTATCAACCAGGTCACTCCCTTAGGGCTTGGGTGCATCTGCTGGAGCAAAATAGCAACCCCGCAACAGGCAGATGTGCTATTAACTGGCACTCGCAAGAATAAAAGCAATAACACAGTCAGTACCTGTGTCAGCCTGTCAGGAGAGGCCGGTGGCAGGACACTGAACTTTCTAATTTAAAAGCAAGGGGAGTTAAACTTAGGGGGAGAGAAAAACTTCTATGAAAAACTAAATATCTCATTCACATGGTACCTCCGTCGGTTGCTCACTTTTAAAAAATAGGATTACTCATCCTAAGAAAAAACGGGATCCAACGGGGGTTTAAGTTTCAGAATTAGCCTAAGAGCTAGACCTCTTGGTGATCGGAGGGGATTGAGTTAACTAATTTTCAACTCAAATCACTCCAATCTTAAAGGGATTTAAGTTTCCAAAGTAACACTAAAGGTTACCGTGGACTGTCCTTTTTTGGTTCAGTTTTTTTTTTCTAAAGAGCTTTTATGAGAATCTAGCTTCTTGGATAATTTAACTGTTACAAAAATCTGGATATCGTGAGGCTTATACACAGAGAAAGATAAACGGATCTGTATAGTTTAGGATTTAGAAAGTGGCGGGACGATTCGGCGGATTCTGCATTCACGTTGGTTTAAGTGATTTTCGTCGAAATGATTCTCACAGACGAAGCGTTTAGCTGATCAGAAGCCGATTTTGACGGCTAGAAGTTATAATCTTACTTTGCTAAACTGAATGCCCTTCTGAACCCTCTCTGAATCTCCGATTTACGGTGGGGATGAAGACAGCCTGCCACCGCTTGGCCGCGACATACAAAAGCCCCAGCGCTAAAGCGTAGTCGTAGCAGTGCTTTACACAGTTGATCTGTACTGTACATGCTAAAAGAATCTGCATCAGCTGAAAGGGCTGTGTGCAAGAATTGAAGACTTGACGTGCCTTTGCCTCTGCCCGTCCGCCGTACTGGGGAGTACTCCGGCACACTGCTGTGTTGACTCCATGCTCAGCTCAAGGCCACGACTGTCCGTATGACCTCTGCCTGTGTAGCTGGAGGCGGTAACAATGCCAACCGCATCGGCATGGCGCTGTGTGCCGCTGCCGAAACAATGCCAGCCGTGGCCTTCGGTAACAATGCCGACCGCGCACCGGCCGGCCGTGACCTCTGCCTAATCTCTATGACTCGTTGCGGCATGCGAGAGCCAACAGCAACAATGCCGGGCGGGACTGGCGCGGCGCCGGCCCGGCGCGCCTAACATTTACTGCAGCGTGCATGGCGCTGTGCCACTGCCGAAAGTTGCAGTGACGGAGACAACGGGCAGGCGCACGAATCCAAAGGCAGATGAGTGGTGTCGACAAGGCCTTCTGTCCCGAGCGTCGAGTCGAGTCGTCGGCCATGGGTGCCGCCAGCCAAAGCGAGGGCCTCTTGCGGTGCCTCCTGCTCCTGGCTGCCTGCCTGCCTGACAGGAGCTTTGCTGTGGCGCTGTGCGCCTGTGCCCAGTGCCCCCGTGCATACAGCGGCCATCGCTGCAACCCCTTTATTATTACTGCAATGACCGATCTGGCCACCTTGGCTTCTCGTGTCCCCGCTGCAAGCCTGCCTATCTGGGCGGGCCATTGCTTGCTGCCGTCCTGGCCCGGTTCCTTCTCCTTGGGCAGTGTAGCCTCTTTTCTGAACCGTCTCCGCAGACGACGCATGGTCGCAGTCGCAGCAGAAGAGACGCTTCTAGGACGTACGTACCGACGTACCGTCATACTACAAGTCTACAAGTGGGCGCAGTAGTAGCAAGCATTTGACTTTTCCTTGAGAGGGTCCTGTTCCTCCCGTCGCAATTGAAAGTCGTTGGTTTCACTGGATCAGCGATGCCTAGTACGGGGTTGCCTCCTGTCCGACTAGGCGCAAATTCGTCCAAAGGTTTGATTCCAACAGACATTATTACGGCGTTGAAGGGCCCTAGTGGATGTCTCTTGCTTCACCATGCCTGCATGGATGGACATGTCTAGCCACGGGGCACGGCGGCTGCCAGCTGGCCCGTGAAATCATCAAATAGGCTGGCGAAGAAGTGCAGCAATCTACTAGCTAGTCGCCTAGTCCTAGCAAGCATTCTCTCTCAAAATAAAATAAAAAAACATCCTACTAGAATGTATAGCCACTGCTGCATGGAGCTGCGTAGACACACAGAGCAAACTTCATCGTTTGTACTGTGGCGAAAACTGACAAAAATAAATTAAGCTACTGCCGTGTCATTCATTCCTCATCGCAGAAGGGCAAAGAAACAGCACTAGTAAATACTAAATAAATCGGAGACTTGTATCCGCTTTTCTGGGCTTGGCTTGCAACGCTGCATGCATGTTGCATGGGAAGGAAGTAATATTTGGTCTTGATGGGCCACTGGTGGATCATTTGATAAACGACGGCCATAAAACCCAAATCGGATCCGGTTCTCCGATCCAGAGAAGATCTAGTAGTAGTAGTACATAGAGGAAGGTCAACATGATTTTTACCAGAGGTACGTTGGCTCTAGAGGCGCGGAGAGCAACGACGTGGCGGCCCGTGACTGAATTGCTGCAAGGAGGGGCCCGTCGCGCATGGAGCGTTTGGATTTCTTTTTATTACTGGCACGACTCGGCCTGCCATTTGCCATCCCATCCCATCATTCATGCTCTCACAAGACCTGAACAAAAAAGCTGCACGCCGTCCCAGCCCAGCCAGTTGACGATGATCGCACAAAGACGCCTGCTAATCGCGTCCCTCGTCCTGCACTGCTGCACATGCAAAACACCTCGGAGCAGACCAAAACAAAGCAGTACGCGTGGTGGTGACGAGGGAGGGAGGCGCTTGTTGGCACGGCCGGCCACACCGATCCGGCCGATCGAAGCGCGCGCGGAAAGGTGGGCAGGACAGGAAGGGCTACACCCCGAATGCCCATCCATGCAGGGTCCCCCCACCCCCTCCCCGTCTCCTCTCCTGCCCGCTGTCTCCTCCGCCGGTCCGCCCAGCAGCACAGGTCCACATCACGTCTCGGCCGAGCACCGGCGCTGCCTACGGCAACGGCAGCGCTGCACCGTGCGTGGCATGGCAGGTGCAATGAATGCGCCGCAGTGCACGATTGATGACGCCGTCTGCATGCCCGTCCGTCCGGGGCCTGAGCGCCCTGCACTGCAGTGCCCCCCCCTTCTCTTTCCTCTGCCTCCAGCTTCCACCACGTCGCCGTGCGGCGCCGGTGGTGCTCTGCTCGCGGCCGGCGCGGTAAAAGCAGAATGTAAACCGGACCACGACGGCCGGGTAGGGGGGAAAAGTTTTTGTCCACTGGCTGTTTGGGTGGGTGGCCTCTTTCGAAACCCGCGGAGCGCGCGACGCGACGTATAAAAAGTGCTCGTCCGCTCGCTAGTACTACTCTACTCGGCTGACGACTGACGTTCCATTCCCGCTCCATTCGTCGTCGCCCTTCGCTCCCCCTCCTCCCGAAATCCCAGAGCGGCCTCCTTCGCAGGCCCGTACAGCCTGCGGGGGGGCCGGTAGAGTAGCCTCCAAGGTCGCCGACTCGTCGTAGTTCCTGCTGTTTCGTGCGTGACACCGGAGCGAGCCGGAGGGGGGAGGAGGAGGCATGGAGGCGGGAGGGAGGAGGCTGGCGGCGGGCAGGGTGGAGGCGAGCCCCGAGCGCGGCAGGCCGGCGGCGTACGCGTCGGCGGGGAGGCCGGCGCCGGCGAGGCCCATGCGGAGGGTGCAGATCATCTACTACCTCTGCCGCAACGGGCAGCTGGAGCACCCGCACTTCATGGAGCTCGCGCAGCACCCGCACCAGCCCCTTCGCCTCAAAGGTATGAGCAGTACCGTGTGGAGGAGTGTGGAGCTAGCTAGCTCTAGCTGCATGTCCTTCCTTTCTCTCCTCTCCTCTCCTCTCCTCTCCTTTCTCTATCAAGGAAGCTGCTGACGTTGCTCGCTACTGCAATATTCTTGCTACTACTACTACGCACGTTCTCGCGGCTGTGAAGATGTCATGGACAGGCTGACGCTGCTGAGGGGCAAGGGCATGCCGGCTCTCTTCTCGTGGTCCTGCAAGAGGTAGCTACCCGCTTGCACTCTCCTTCTCTAGCTACATTACACTACGCAGGCAACGTGGCGCAATCTGTTGAGAGCAAAACAAACCAAGTGAGCTTACACTGCTGCCCTGCTGGCGACCATTTTGGTTGAAGGAACTACAAGAACGGGTACGTGTGGAACGACCTGTCGGAGAACGACGTGATCTACCCGTCGGACGGCGTGGAGTACGTGCTCAAGGGCTCCGAGATCTTCCCTGGCTGCTCTTCTTCCGGTACGCATCTCATTCCTCGTCTCTTTTGCGTCCATCTCGTTCGAGTTCTATCTACCATGGTTTCCTTCCTTCTCACCGGCGTCAGCCGGGCTGCTGCTGTGCTGAGATTAGTAAAAGCGAGCGCAGCCTTTTTGGTCTGCTTCACACGGTTGCATTGCAGCGTAGCGTCTCCCTTTCTGCACAACCTCGTAATTCGCGAAGACTTTTTGAGGTGTGGAAGCATCAGCGTGGCCCATCATCTGGAATTAATAATCGGCCACCTGCCTCGCCAGATCATTCAATTCCAAATGGGGGGGCAGGCAGTACGTGTGCACTTTTTTCCTCTCTTCTCTGACACCACCACGCCTTCTCCGTTCTCCCCGGGCCGTGCAGATCGGTTCCAGCACCTACGCGTGACCGACCGGTCGCCGACGAAGCCGCCGCTGGCGCTCCCTCACATGAGCCACAACAAGCAGTACCCCGTGGACGGCTACGGAGACTACGACGCCGTGGAGGACCGGGACGACGACGAGCTGGGCCACTCGTACCACCACCGCCGGACGGCGTCGGGGCGGCCCGAGAAGGCCGCCGCCGCCGCCGTCTCGGCGCGCGCGGCCACCAACCGGGCCCGCCCCGTGGAGCTCCCCGTCGAGGAGACCTCGCCGCCGTCCTCCACGTCCTCGGACAAGCCCCCGCCGCCAGCGGCGCTGCTGATGCAGCAGCAGCAGCAGCCGGGGAGGAGGGCCACGTCGGAAGTGCCTGAGCCGAGCCGTCCCGGGTCCATGCTGCTGCAGCTCATCGCGTGTGGGTCGACGACGGCGCCGTCCGCGGCAGGCGGCGGCGGCGGCCCGGGGAAGTGCCGCGCCGAGCCGAGGCGGAGCTGCGGCCTCGTGAGCCGGCTCTCGGCCCGCGGCGGCGCGGACGCGGACGAGGACGAGGACGGTGTGGGCGCGGGGACCGACCTGGGCCGCCGGTTCGGCCGCCTCGCCGCCGAGGACAAGGAGTACTTCAGCGGCAGCATCGTGGAGGGCGGCGGCGGCAGGGGCACGCCGCTGCCGGCGTCGTCGCTCAAGCGCTCCAACTCGTACAATGAGGAGAGGTAACAGTTTTTAGCGCCCTCACTTCGCTTGGAATTTTTGTTTCTACCACTAGCACCCCGTCGTCCGTCCTGGTATGGCTTTGTCATGGATGACATGACAGGATTAATTAAACGCGGTTCTGGCCGTTGTTTCGTAGCCGCATTTTGTGAGGTCATGTCTCCCGCTCGATCTCCATCTCCATCACCTCCTAGGTTTTGTGTTTTCTCGCTGTATAGTATAGCATGCATGCCACGTTGAGGCTGAATGAGAAGCTTGGAGTTTAGCCGTGATCCTCCCAACATTAGTACTACTCAACACTTGACACACAAAAGGCGAATGTATGCCCGTCTCTGCGACCGAATGTGGTTGTCAGCCAGAGAAAGAGAGTGGTATGGTACTGTAGCGTATCGCCGGCCGGAGTAGCGTACCGGACTTCCGCGTGCCTGTGAATAATGGCATGGCACTGGCACGGACCATGTGTACTACTGGGGTGGTCTGGTGAGTGCCTTTTCGTCAGTGGGTCGTACTTCGTGCACTGTGCCATGCCCGTGTACTGTAGCTGTGCGCAGCAGAGTCGCATTGGGCGCAGCCACTGCACGCCTACAGCCGTAGGAGAAGGCGTTTGCTGGCAGCATCTACTAGCTAGCTAGCTAGAGCTGGACGATTGCAGATCGACGGAATGGTTTTTATTTATCCTTGTTTTAAAACTTCCCATCCAGGAGCTGTAGGCCCGGCGGCGTTGCTGGTGGTGCCGCCATCGGCGAGGAGGCCATGGATGAAGGCGACGGAGGGGTCAGGGGAAGATGCATCCCGGGGAGGAAAAAGCCGCCGCCGCAGCAGCAGCAGCAGAAATAGCGCATTTGGCTCATCCTTCTTTATGTGTAAACGCAAATCTTGATCTGAAGACAAGCGTAGCTTTGTTTAGCATTTTCAATTTTCAAACATGCCGTTGTCGTGGAGGCCATGCAGGCAGCAAGTACTTAGCTGTGTCTAAGTGTTGAAAACTTGAAATCACGTTGAGCACTACACTTGTCTTCTTTTAACGAGTGCGGGACGCTGTAGGCCCGAGGGGCCGGTGGCCCCACGTGCGACTGGAAGCGATGCATGATGCTGTCATTCACTGTTGGATCCTGTCGTGCACTGTGCTTTCCTGACGGCTAGCTGACGCACCGGCCAGCGGCCGCTGCTCACAGCAAGAAGCCAGCGTACCCGTCAGATTTTGTAGATTTTTTAAGGGGACAAAAATCGTATTCACGTTTTAATGGTTATTTTCTGAAATTAGCTGTTGGAGATGCACCGCGATAAGATCGAGATGACCCGAGTAGAGCTGGGATGAATTGTCCTTTCTAAAACTTAAATATTTGACCTACCTGGAACAAATATGGAATAAAACTACTCGGTTTAGCCAACAGTACAAAACTCTATAAATGTTGTCAGACACCCTAAAAAGATAGTTTCACGACTTATGTGCCAAGCTTGACAGAGCCTACCTACAAAATTTTAGCTATAGTAAGGTCATATAATGGAGAATGGGACATGGAAGCATTTCAGTGATCAGCATATGGCACACAAACAAGGTAGTACGATATTGTGCTTGTGCAGTGTCCCACCACCCCCTGTATCTGCTTTAAACATAACTCCATCCGTTTCAGTTTAAAAAGGATGCAACTGATATTTCCTCCGTTTCAAAATAAAATTCGTTTTAACCTTTTGATTGATTCATACAATAATTAATGTATTTATTTTATATATGTGTCTAGATTCATCATCATCCGTTTATTTAAACGAAGACATAAAAATCAATATTTCAAACGACTAATATATTGGGACAGAGAGTACAAACTATCAAAGACAGGCAACGATAATCAGGCCAGTAGTATTATTTCCTGCAATGCATTAATGAATAGTTCTATACAGTGTTTGCTAATCTATCCATGCAAGTGCAGCTGTTCTGGTCATGTATGCCCTTGTCACGTTTTTGTTTCCACTGCCCTCGTTTTTTATCCTCTACTTTGCTTATCCCAGCTTGTATTTTTATTCAAAAATAAATTAAAAAAAATCTTTATGTCAAACACAAACTACCTTAAGTGATAAAACAAATTACAAAAAAATAAATAATAATTTATTCTTTTTGAATAAGGTCGATTTTTTTTAAAAAAATCAATGGTGTCATATATTTATGAACGAAGAAAGTAGTTTCTTCTTATTTTTCTGTCCTCTGTCGTTCTACACTCTGTTTATTAAAAATTATCTGCAATGCTTTTTGTTTGTGATTCTATGTTTGCTTGTGTTATGGTTCTGGTTGAAAAACATGTGTTCCATGAAATGTTAATCATTCAAAATCTTTGTTCACTGTGTAAGGATGAACTTGTAATGCCGATGCAACGAAATATTTGAAAGCTGAGGTAGAACTACGCAAGCAAATTAACTTCAGGTATCTGATATATCATGTATTTCATGACCACACACCATTCTCTACTTCAGTTGGGAGTGAGACACATAAATACACACCATTCTCATGCACGGGGGTCGGGGATCCCCGGATTGACAGTGATCTTTTGTGTTTTATTAGATTCTTCTCAAAATAATTGAGTTTTTCAGCATGTCAAAACGTATTGGTAGGATCAAAGAAAGCTTTTAACAATAATGACTCATCAAGTGCCGTCGATCCAATGACCCGAAGTTGTAAAGTTGTAATGGTAAGACCAAGCTCGGGTCATGAAAAAAAGACAGCATTAAGACTCAGTTTGGATCGTGCGAAACGAGACGTTGCCAAGAAAAAAAGTAGATTTGCGGCATACAACAGGCAAAGTTAGCCATAAATAAAGGCTAGTTTCACTGCTTTTTCATCAGTCCAAATCAAAACGAGCAGCAACCACACTCAAAACCTGGATCCCAAAACCCTCGTACCACTCATCAAACTATATAAAACAAGGTGCATCTTTAAGCTAAGGCTAACCACCAAAATGAACTCTGCTCGAAGTGCTACCTTGACACTAGTAAATAACTTTGCCAGTGCAGGTTCGCCACAGCCTCTACTCTGGAATCATCTGCTCATTGTCAGCATCGCCCTCAGTTTCAATTTGGGGTTGCTTTGGAGCTGAGGCTCCAGGAGCCTGCTTCTTCTTGATACCGCTGACAATGTCATCGATTCTCAAAAGCATGCAAGCAGCCTCAATTGCTGTCTTGAACGTTTGTGCTTTAACACTGTAGGAATCCCAGATCTAAAATGGACAACATTGTGGTTAGACATGCAAACAAACATTGGTCAGGCATGCTTTTGTGCACATAAAAAGAAATACCTTTCGCTCTTTCATATCGACAATATCACCAGTCCTTCCATCAATGCCAACCCACGCATTTTCACCATTAGCATGCTGACGAAAAAAAAACATACATGTCATCGAAGTAACTATTTTTTTCTAATAATCAATCATAACAAACATCTCAAATCCATTAGAAGCCTATGTTCTCCTAACTCAGATTTTAAGGCAGTTTAATGGTAGTGAAATCTGAAAGGTAAAAAAAATATTGACGTTACAAGGACCCTGTCTGGAAGTGTAATTCTAGTAACTTAGGATAACAAACTAAATTACATGGAATTATATCACAATCGCCCATATCCACAGGTAATTTGTTGAATTTTTTTTATTTTGCGCCTTCAATAGTTCAATAGTTACCACTGCCACCCCCTCAATCCCTCATGAATAATTTCAGCTCCCCTGCTAAATAGGGCCCCAGAGCAGTACTTCCAAAATAGTGTTCAAGATCATTTTGCATGTAGATGCTTCAATAAGATCTCAAGCATTTTCAAGGTGCAATTTTAATTGAATTTCTGCAGAGAACCCCACAACACCCTCTATCCAAATTTCCAACCTTTCCTAAATGCCAAGTTTATGATGCTTCTGATAGAATACATTTACAGGTACCACTTCGATACAGGGACAAGTCCATAAAACATAATGTATTTTGGGATTTATTACCTTTCCTTGAAGTTGTGTCATTATCCTAATAACATTCAAACCGCAATTTTGGGCCAAAGTCCTTGGAATTGCCTCAAATGCTAGAGCAGCAGCTTCATAGGGCCACTGACATAAACAGAAAACAAAACCAATCAGAAATTGCACATCAAAGAATGGTGCAAAAATCCACTGAGCACAATAACATCACATTTACAAAGTATATGTGGCCACAAGATTACAGAATCAAGCACTGTTGCACTAAGCAACCACATAAATATAGCTTAATCGACTGTTAATATCCAATACAGGTAATCAACAGTAAAAAACAATACCTTTTCCACACCTTCAACTGAAGAACTCTTTTGCTTCAGTGTTGCTGATACAGTCAGCTCTGTAGCGCCACCTCCAGGAAGGAGTTTTGGATTTTTCAAAATGTTCCTTGCAACGGACATGGCATCCTGCATTGAAAATGTACAGCGACCATTATATTAGTCTGAACTTGGACATTCTTCGAGGGAAATGATTGTTCTTTACAAATAGTTGGGTTCCTGACAAAATTAGAATACCTGTATATGTAGTTACAGTAAAAGAGTTAATAAGGAAAATTAAAACGAGGGAACCAAAGATCCAACGCTAATCATACATGCATGTTAGCTAGATGGTCAAAAGAATTCTACTGGCCATCAATGAAACAAAATGCTGGATTTCGAATTTGAAAGGAATAGCTGGCTGAGATCATATTGTGCCTGCCAACTAATAAAAGAAAGGTTTCTAGAATTGTTTTTTCTAGGAGTACAGATACATGGAAATGCAGAGGAAGAAATACCTGCAGGTTTCTCTCAACTTCATTCAATACATCCTTGCTTGCTCCCCTCAACAGAACAGTACATGCCTTGGGATCTTTACAGTCAACAATAAAGGAAAAGAACTCATCACCTATCTTCTTAACCTCGAACAGGCCAGCTCTTGTTCCAACATCAGATTCTTGGAGCTCCTCAGGCCTGTTCACTATAACTGCTCCACAAGCTTTAGCAATCCTGTTGTTGTCAGTTTTCCTAAGTCTACGGATTGCACTAACCCCAGCCTTGCTCAAATAATGGATAGCGAGATCACTGAGCCCTTTCTCAGTTATGACTAAATCAGGCTTGAATTTTAGAATTTGACCGCACAGGTTCTTTATGTATTCTTCCTCCATCTCTAACAGAACCTGCCTGCAATAAAGTTTGCCACATAATATACCTTAGAATTCTACCAAATTACTTTAAAATTATGCATGCATTGTATTTAGGTAAAATCATTGTGGTACATGGATATCTCTTACCAATCTTCTTCCTTCATCAACTCAGCGTTGGTCTGATTTTCTCCTTTCTTATACTCAACAGGGCAGTCCAACAGGATGATACGGGGGTTTACTATCTTTCTCCTCATTTTCCCAGGAGCCACGACATCCTTATTGATCATAACTCCTTTAAGGACTCTAGAATCCTCCAACTGACCACCAGGAACCTTTTCAACTTTAATGTATTTCTTGATATCAACTTCACGCATACCCTGACCAAGGTCAACACCTGCTGTTGTAGTAGCATCAATAGCAAGGTCCTGAATACAGCAACACGAGTTATCAAATACGTAAAATCAAGGTTGAATAGGTACTACCCCCCTCCAATTCAAATTTATTTAATCATTCTGGCATTGTCCTGAGTCAAACTTTTCTAACTCTGAACAAGATTTTAGAGGGGAAAAACATGCACAAGTTCAAATAAATGCACTATTAAAACATATTTTGCGGAGAATTTAATGTACTCCATCTGTTCCAAATTATAGGTCATTTTTGGCTTTTTATAGATAAACAATTTTTATTACGTATCTAGACATATTGTATATCTAGGCGCATAGCAAAAACTATGTATCCAGAAAAGCCAAACAACCTATAATTTGGGACATAGGGTACTAGTTTGATGTTGTAGATGTTGGGCTGTTTGTTTTCTTTTTTTAAACTTGGTCAAAGTAAAAGAAGTTTGACTTGGGACAAAACCAAAGTGAACTATAATTTGGAGGGAATTGTTGAAGTTCCACATGGAAGAAAGATGCTTACAGCAATAAGGTCACCAAACTGGCCAGTGAATTTCGTACCAATGGAGCTCTTCACAAGGCCTAGCATTGCCCCACCTGCATTAACAGTATATTTGGTGACATCAGTCTAATTGTGTAACACATGGTGTATGCAAGAGGGAAGAGCTAATTCCTGTGACATTGACAAAGTGCCAGGATCCAGTACAAAATATATGTTCACTGTAAACTTACGATCATTCACATCAACAGCCATTGCAATTTTGTCAAGTACAGCAATAGCATCATCAAGCGCTTTGGTATATGCTGAAGATAAGAAAAATACAAGTTTCAGAAGTTAAGATATAAAAAACAGGTATTACCCTAGTAAAGTGCAGTACTGAGAATAAAGGAATCTTACCTCGGCAAATAACAGTTGGATGGTAGTTCTTGTCGATGAATGCCTGTGCAACATGTAGCATCTCTCCAGCTAGATAAGAGGGTAAAAATAAAGATATGTTTGCCTAAGTTGGTGTTGTAAGGAAAATATCTGATCAAATCCTTAAGGCTATCCGCGGCAAATCGTGTAAAATAAAGGATTTTTTCCACTGTAGATTGCACTGTTTACATAGTGAAGTTTGAAATAGGGGATGAGATATGATAGCTGCAGAAGACAGCCTAAGAATGTACAGCCACTTAACTAGAATCAATGTATGAACTATGAAATGTGATATAGATATCATGGTTTTTTAGCCGTTGTGGCATCCTGTGACGCTGGGGTTACGCATCCATGCCTAGGCACCTTCTAGAGTTCTAGGTGGCACCAATGCCATATGGCATAACTAAAACCTTGTGGCATCAGTAGGGTCTGAAACCAGTCATTTATGTCTTGCATCCATCTTGCTAGAATGATGATCTGAAACAGACTGTCATTTTAATAAGGTTTGATAATGTTTTGTGGTCTGTTTCCCCTCACTTATGTTTCCCCTCTCACTTATATTGGTTTGATCACAAACATCTGTATTTTGTCGGGCGATTAATGGAAATGGGGTTGGCCCGGAGACAGAAAAAAGTTCTTGTGGCATCCTGTGACACCCAGCACCGGGGGTGCCTAGACGCCTATATGATGCCTCAAAAACAATGGCAGAGATTATCTAGAATTTTATTAGTAGGCATCAATTTGCACACAAACCGTTTGTTCTTAACATGCTTATGAGAAATACTAGTTGAGGCACATAGTAACAGCCAACAGCTAAGCTCGACTCAAAACAGATTCAACTGTTACACCATAATTGGATGATACTGCAAATAGCACTGCTTTAGTTTGATGCAAATAAATTGCAATGATGTTCATCATAGCCATCAACTTTCCGAAAAGAAATTTCACAAAAAAATACCCATACCTAGAACAATGACAGATGTAGTGCCATCACCAACTTCTTCATCCTGTGTACGACTTAGTTCGATCATAGACTGCACATTAACACAACCACAATTAGGTACATGGGACTTGCAACATAAATCAGACTGCACATACAATTAGGTATATATATGGGGTCTCGCAACACAAATCCATCCACCATAAAGGAAAAAATATGTGATGGTTGACTGATAATTTCATCAACAGACTTCCACAGCTAAGCAACCAAGATAATTTGGCATACCTTGGCAGCAGGGTGTGCAATGTCTATTTCCCTCAAAATGGCATTACCATCATTAGTAACCACAATACCTGAAGAAAAATAACCAAAACATAATAAAACACTGTAGCGGCTCAAGAGAGTCAATACATACATGAGATTGATGTAATAACCGATAGTACAATCGATGTTATTTCTCACATAAAATGAGATCAGTTTTGATACGTTTCATTTCTAAATAGCAACTACATACGAGCATTGGTATAGGAAAATACATCCCGGATACGTTTCATTTCTAAATAGCAACTACATACGAGCATTGGTATAGGAAAATACATCCCGATCGATGTGTTACTCTGTACATAATTTCACAGTCAGATATGAATTAACCCACAAATAATGTATGTTCATCTTACATCAACATTCTCAGCAAACCAAAAGTATTTACTCCCTCTGTCCTAAATTAAAATTCTTTTTATGTAATTATTGGATTCATACAATACTTGATGTATGTGTTTTATATGTGTCTAGATACAACATCATGCATTTGAATAAATACATAAAAACCAAGAGCTAAAACGAATACTATTTTGGAACGGAGGGAGTACTATTTAGTGAAAGGAACCAAGCAAAGTTCATACAGGAGGATACCATCACCATTAAGCGGATGTAGTCAAAAATATTTTAATAGTAGAACTGTAAACTGAAACATTGGCAATATCAAGCATCATAGAGGCAGCACCTTAATAGCATTTCACATTGCAAAGCAGTTTGATCTTATCTCTGACAGAAAGGATATTTGCACATGTCCAATTCCATATGGCAACCAAGCATAACAAGATGAGTTGTTAAGCCTAACACAGCACACAATCAAGAACGCAAAATTCAACGTTTATTACCAGCCATCAAAGTTATTCAACACAAAATGGTTCAAGTTAACTTTTGTCCAACAATGAAACTCATAGACTACAAGCAAGCCTTAGGCATACCTCCACTAGCATCCAGAAGCATTTTCAGCATGGATCTGGGACCCAATGTAGTGCGTATGATGTCAGCGACAGCCTGTGATAAAATATTATTTAACATGGAATGTTAAATACAGTACAGTCAAACTGCAGCCTTCATCAAAAATAATTTGCACAGCATGAGCAGACAAATGGTTCAACTACAAATTGTACTGTTCCACAGTAACACTGAATTAATCGGACTACATTCTTAGAGGCCACTAAAGCGAACGAGCGGAGCAGCTTGAGAATCTGTACCTTGGCCGCCTGGATGTTGGCTTGGTGAACCTTCGCGCCAGACTCCCGCTTCAGCGAGTCCTCTGTTCAGACCAAAGCACAAACCGAAACAGGTTGAGACAAATTTCACAGAAACAGACAAGTGAGGAGAACGGATCAGACAGGATTGAGCCCTAAAAATCGAAATAAAGCAAATCGTTGGGTTCGAAAGACGGGACCAGCAGATTCCGACACGGACAACACAGGAAACGGTCTAAATCAAGAACCTAGCGCGCAGGCGTGAAGGGGCGCTTACTCAGAACGAGGACCGGGGCGTGAAGCGCCATGGTGAAGTGGAGGCAGCAGCGACGTCGAGGGAGGCGACGATAAGATTGGGAGTGGAGAGGGGAAGAGGGTGTCTGCTAGACAGGGGAAGACGGAGTAGGCTGAGTATGGCGTGCGAGCGGAGTCCGCCGGCGCTGCTGAGGACCTCGCCTTCGACGCGGCAATGTACTAGGAAGAGAAACGGAGTAGTCGGCGGGCAGCTGGTGCAGTCCGCAGTGGTGAAGGTAGCGGCGGCGGCGGTTTGTGTGTGGTCCAGAGTTGGGAAGTGAAGAATTTTTAGGGTTATTATTCGCGGATGGGCCGGTTGCAAATGGGCCTTAGACGGGCCTTCGCTTGATTTCACCGTGCGTCCACTCGCCTTTATGGCATTGTAATCTGTCCAACAGATGTCATTATATTATCATGAACTACGACGCTAAAAAAGATTGTCCAGCAGATGTTACTATAATCTGTCCAGATTGATTTCATCTTTTAGAATAGCATACACAGATTGTTTTTGTATTGAATATTATATATAGTCACCTGAATATTGTACAAATTATGAATTAGGATAGGTGGTACCAGACATATATAAGCATGTATTTCAAAAACTAACTAGATATTCCAAATAAGGCTTATTCTATTATTTTCTATCTCATGTGGATTAGATGAGATTATAAAAAAATTATGAAAGATTTTGATTTATTTAGAATTTAAACCCACACAATTCATGTGGATCGAAATCGGACAAGTCCTAACATGATAAATAAATCCTTCTAAGGTTACTTTGGGAACCTCAAACCCTCTTCGAAATTTGGAGAGGATTGTGGTGGAAATGAACTAACTTTTTCTCCAAACCCCTTCAATCTCGAAGAGGATTTGAGTTTTCAAACTAGCCCCTAGAGTCTGTGCAATTCTCTCTATTCCTTCGCTTTAGTGAGGACAAATGCAGCAGTGTGGCTAGGGGGAGTACTGGCGGCCACTCATCTCTCTCCGGCTGCGCCCGGACGTCTACCATTCGATCTCGTAAGACTGTCTCTAGCAGTGTCCTTAAATTCCATCCCCTAAAGAAATATTCTCTATCCTTTACAGGACACTTTAAAAGATTTTGTCTTTTATATCTTCTCAGTCTCCAGCAACGTCCCCTAAATTCGGTCTTCTATATATACAATAGTAACAGAATTTATAAACTACATTATTTTCTCTCTCTAATTTGTATTTAAATAAAGCTGACAGGCGGTGAAGAGGAGCATAGAGGACCCTCCAAGTCTAGCGGGCGACACTGCCCTCCGCTATTTTAACGTATCCTTTATAGTATGTTGTTGGAGACGATACAGACCATAGCAGCCGCTATATTTAGCGTAGCGGACCTTATACAGGTCATTGCTGCAGGCAGCCTAAGGCATCACCTTGGTATTCTACTCTATCTCGTCAAAAGTTGTACCCATCAAACACTAGTTGAACCCATCGATAGCATTGTGTTCTTGGCGCCGTCTACCAGCTCGTAATGATACTCCCTCCGTTTCATTTTAGTTGTCGCTGGATAATATAAAATTGAACTATCCAGCGACAACTAAAAAGAAACGAAGAGAGTACCAATCAATAGGTTAACCATTCTGACTTTTCAATCACATGCGGTGTTTCCATACCATATATACGCAAATCCATCCATCACTTCATAACTACCACCATCATAACCAACTACTAACTGAACATGCACTGAAACTGTACCGATGTTAAGACAGACAGGAGGCATAAAAAAGGTGCATAGGATGCGAGTACCTTGCAATAGCCGCCCTTCTCAAACGTGCATCCCGATCAACAAGCCATGGACGGGTCTCGCTTGGCTGTTCTCTGTGGGTTCCATCACTCCGGAAGCAGGAAAAGCTATGGACTATGGTCCATCAAGCTAAGGCTCCATTCTCTCAGCTTCCTTATCTATATACTACTATATTAAGTTAGTAACGTCAGCGTCCACACTCCATGCCCCCCGCCCACATCAGCGTCCACACCTAGGCTCCACCACCGCCATGCCCCTGCGTCCGCGTATCTCGCCCCCACGCCCGCGTATCTCGCCCAACGCACACTGTGCCCCTGCCCCACGCTCGAGCAGGTAGCCGCAGCTCCCGCCGGATCCTTCCCCACGCCCAAGCAGGCAACCACGGATCTCGACCACTCCTGAGCAGTCATCGCGGATCTCGCCCCTGCTGTGCCCCCGATGCATGGCTCCTCATTCTCCTCTCGGAATCGCTCCCTCCCTCCGCGTTCGGCACCGTGCACCCCCCTCGCCTCGCATGGCCGCCACGGGGGTCAGCCGAGGCTGGCGGGAATACACGGGCCGCGTCTGGCATGCGGCTGAGGAGCTTTGCCTCCGCATCCTCACATCCTCTGCCATCAGCCTCCTCTTCGCGTTGCTCCTGCATCCACCTCTGAATCGAAAGGTGAGGTACCCTGGCTGATCTCATCCGGAATAGTCTGATTCTTCACACGATCTGGGCGCCGATCTCACCTCCACGCTGCTCATTTGATGTGATGCCAAGTAATTGGTCCACGTGTAATTCCTGCTATTCAACTTTGGTTAAGGGAAGGGATACTATAAATCACTAGAATATTATATGGGCAAAAAGTTCATATTTTTGGGTGACTCCTAAAGTAGCATAAGATGGATGACCGACCTGAAATCTGTCGTTGGAGCTGTCTTGGTCTCTGATTGGCATGGCAATACATTATACAAGGGACATGACCTGTACGGAATATTTGTGCCCTCTTTGGTTTGTGCGAGAGCTATACTATGCATATATTATTTTCATGTGTCAATCCTAATGGTCTATTTGCATGATGTTGATCAGTTTACTATCTAATTATTTGATCCGTTGTGGTTCTGCCTGATCGAAATTTGGTGATTGGTTACAAAAGTTTGATCATTTGTTATTCCCATGCTTTTATGTTTTGGTTCTATCACCAAAAAACGATTTAGTTCTAAGTTGAACTATTTTAGTAATAGTAACAAACTACTGCAGCCTACTTTGTAGTTTCAGATGTACTGTATGATACAGACTTGGAATTTAAGGTAAAGCCAATGTGTGTTCTTTGTGTTTTCATGTGCTTCAAGGTGCTAGGTAAGAATGCAGACGAGGAAACCATAAAGACAACCTACAGCCAAGTTCTATCACCCTGATGGTTGGTTTATTCACCTTCCTGAATTTTTCTAATATTAATCAATTCTCTCTATTGTGTTCAAGGAACTATTTGATTTTTATTATGTTCATGGAACTGGTCTTTGATATTTGATTGATATGCGTGCAGGCCCAGAACTCATGTTTTGCTAAGTCTTCTCCACCTAAGTCCTCAAAAATTTGGTTAGTGCCTTCACGCTTTCATTTTTTCCTTTTAGTACGTAGTATTGTTTTGTTCATATTGTATTGTTTACCAAAAGCTCACTGCTTTGCTAAATCAAGTATACATCACATCATGCATGCTAAAATGTGACACACACAGTAAAATAGAGTGTCCTATCTTCACATGTTTAAACAGTTCAATAGAATTGGTACAAACATTACCATTGGTAAAAAAATTTGTAAAGACCATGCCCTTACATTTCAGTTATTCAAATGAGGTTCCCTAGGCTGCTTAGCTATCCTCCCAGCTTTGCCTTTCCCTGCATGCCCGAGCTGCTACAACTGACATGATTCAGTATACCCTCTGAAGCAATCAGTTATCTGCATCACTCAGCCGTTAGTACTCCTATGATTAGTAAAATAAAACCGGGTCGAAATATGAAGTTAGGGTATTGAAATGGACTAAAAAAGGTAGCCTGGTAACACTGATTGAGTAGAAAATGTTACAGACTTCTATGGTATTGAAATAGCAATGGATTTTTAAAGGTAAGATTACTGAAAATTTGAAAAAGCAGGAAACTTAAGTTGCTTTGTCGAATGTGTTGTGTATGCATGCAAGCAACGTCCAAAAGGTTCTTAAAACATGGCAGCAATCGACATGAATTCATTATTTTCTATTGGGAAAACAATGATGTGTAACCGAAAAAATAACAAGGAAGTTAGTATCACTTTCTAGAGACGTCAACTAATGCATTGTTCAGTTAGGAGGTAATTTTAGTCTTTTACACAAAGTTTATTGCAATTTAATGGAACATCGGTGCTAATAACAAATCAAAAGATACTTTTCTTGCAATTTATGGTCTTTTCTGACTATCAGTACACTCAAACTTTTATATGGTGCATTTTGTCACCAAGCATTGCCTTAAATTAGTTCAATGTTTTTCCTCACAAAGTAATGCACCATTTTCTATGGAATGGATCAGTGCTACCTAGATTTGGATAAGAAAAACGAAACAATGTATTGGTTAATATGATAATAATATATATTAGATAAAAATAAATATCAATACCTTCACTTTCTACAATCAGTTTTCTACTTTTCTTTTTGTATGTGTGGAACACTGTTTTCAAGTCGTCCGACTAATCGCGATTAGTCGCGATTAATCGTCCAAGTCGGTTTGGACCAATCGCGATTAATCGCCCAAGTCGTCCGACTAATCGTGATTAATCGCGATTAATCGCCCTAGTCGGTCAGCCAGAACGACTAGCAAATCGTCCGACTTGAAAACATTGGTGTGGAAAGCAACTGAAGATTTTTCAATTTCTATTCCTCAGTATCAGTTACTGAACTTCAAGCTGACGTGCATGTTCGTTATTTCCAGAACAAGGCCATATTATCAGATAAAAGCAGATGTAGCTTTCATAGGACTTAGTTCCAGCAAAGCAAAGGTTGACATTGCACCAAACAATAGCGTCTATACTTCATTCTTATGGCTTGGAGAAGCCTATGCAACATGACAAGCCAGATGACATGTAGATGAGAAGGTTCTGCATCAAGAGAAACCAAAGCAAAATCTTTGCATCAAGAGAGCACCGATGAAAAGCTGATGTAGAGGCCAGTTGACAAACTTATGGAAGACCAGCTGACCAAATAATTGAAAATCTATTGAACTATGTATCAAGTTCATTAATTTGTGTAATTCTGAATGAGACCTTTTATGCTACTGCAACGTCTGTGACCACAAATGACTGTTGCAGCAAGACCATACTCCAGGAGTGGAGCTGTCTATATGAAGAGTGTAGGTAGAGACAATTGGCTAATATTGTACAGGTTCAGTTTGCAGGATCGTAGCAACAGGGTTCAAAGACGTGTGTTTGAAAGGGCAGTTGCTGATGATCAGCATGATGGAAGGTGGGGAGTTCCATTGCTGGTTTAAGCTGGAGCTAGCTTCTGAAGTCCGGTCAGGTGTCTGTATGTGTTGCCCTTTTTTATTTCATTTCATGAGAGAGGATTGTTATTTGTTCCTTGAACTGTACTTGGTCGTACTTGTGAATAAATGTTTTAGCATGGTTGTTCAACTTCTTATAATGTTTGTTCGATATCAGTTCATGATATTTGAGTTATCGTATTTATAATAATATATTTATACCGTCAATATAATATTAGTATTACATGATATTTTTCATATGGATTTTGCATATCATAGTGATGTTTGTCGTTCCGTATCTATATTTTATACTAATTTTTAACTCTCGTGGTAACGCACGGGCACACACCTAGTACATGTCTGAATTCTCATCGTCTGCTGTGCGCTGCGTTGCTCGGCAGACACGTACTACTGCATTTGTTTTTGTCATCAATGCATGATTTTTCATTTTCTCTCTACTTATGTTCTTGGCGTTGCAGTCAGTGGAAACTGGATTCTGCCACTTCTATCTGGTACCTGTAGTGATCGTCGAAGTGTGAATTAGTGAAAGGATGCAAGGCCAGCTACCTCATGCTGTTGCTGTTGTGGAGAAAAGACATGCGAAGTCGGATTTTCCGGCTGCTAGAGCAACAGGGTAAGTTGCCGTTGCCGGTGGTTTGGGCGTACGCTGATTGCTGAATAGTTCTGCTTGGAGGGACAACGTAGGGAGCCTTTGGTTCCCTTCAGCAGACAGTAAATTCCCTTCTTCTGTGCTGTCAACTGTCCTTGTGCTGTGATTTTTTCTCTTTAGAACATGTTTGGATCTAGTGAGCTAATGCGAAGTACGTTTAGTTATTTGAGAAGCTAAAGGTCCAAACACAAAGACCTAAAAGTGACTAAAAAGTACCCCTTTTACCATTTTAGTCAATTTTTAGCTATTTATGTAAAATAAAAAAAATTGAGCATGATCAAGCTGGAGTCATGCATCTGTGGAGTCTCTAATCTCTAAAGGTAAGGAAGGAATGGGAGTTCATGAAGATTTTGAAAGATCTCCGAGGTTACTGGTACTTGACAAAAAAAACATAATGAGGAGCCTGAGTCTTGTCTTGATTTTGCTTCTAGAAATGCAGCAGACAATGATACGTCTGGTAAAGTTTTTGACAGTAGGATGAACAACGGTGCTTCTCACTGCCAATCAGTTTCAGAAACTTCATCAGATGGTGGACTTCATGAGAAGCTGAAGTCCATGCTGACTGGACCAAGTGTTTTTGTTGGTGATGAAAATACTTCAGAACAGGGTGGACTGAAATCAAGGATATTTATTCCTCATCAGTCACCAGAAGAACTATCGGATAACCAAATTTATGAAGAGTATGATTTTGAATTAAGTGGAATCAGATGAATCTGGTACACAGGATGAGGAGACAACAATCAACAAAAATAGGAATGAATCTGAGAAGTCTGGTGGCCAAAGCTCAAGAAGAACCTCAGCACTTGAATTGGATGATACTAGTCTCACACCTTATACCTTGAATGGGAATCCTAAATCTTGACCTTTATGATGAATATATGTTTTCGTTCTCGTTGTTCTTGGGGCAGTTCCTACTCCATGCTTCATCTTGAATGTTGATGCATGGTGGATCTTTTTTTTTATTCCTTAACTCCACACCCTTCAAAAATATGTTGATGTTGCCTTCAGTGGAATGTGCACTCATAACTTGTCAAAGCCAAATACATATTACAATACAGAACGTCACTATTGCGTGCCTTTTACAACCGTCCAAAATGACGTCCTTCATTTGGTTTTGGTTCCAAATTTCAGCGTATGCAGCTGTTCTCAAAAGCAAGCACACGTGCGGGGAGGCTTTCCTGTGGATCGCATCTTGCGCGCCTTCTCTCTGATCTTTTTCCTATCGTTGTATTTTCGCTCCTCCGCCATCGCCCTTGCTCCTCCAGAGATTTTGCTGATCCTTGTCATCTCCAGGTTGTATTCTTCTAGTGCCTTTTCTCTCTTTCTGTCCAGCTCGGTCTGCAAAGTTAAGAAGCTCGGCTCTGAGTATCCTCAAACAATGTGATTTAATCAAATAAGTTGTCATGACGAATTCCTAGCGATACCATTTTTTAGGGTTTGGGGCTTGTACTACGGATGCTTTCGACGAAGGAAATACTGAATTAATAGTGCAGTAGCAGTGTTCTTTAAACTACGAATGAATTAACGAAACTAAAACCTCTTTCTGCTCTTTTTGGCGTCTCGCCTTCACCTTCTTCTCAGTTTCCCATTCGGCTATGGTCTCCATCATCTTCTCATACCTAAATTTGAAGTCCATAACTCCATATCAGCATAGCTTCAATCGAGTGACCTTCAGAATAATAAAAAAAATAGATCGTACTCACTCCTCTCTAACTCTTCCAAGCTTTGCCTTCTCCCATTCATCAGCCTTAGATCCCGTGCCGCCAGTAGCAGCTACTCCTGCCGCGCCTTCTCCATTCCGTCCAGAGCGGTATGACGTGGCTGGCCTCACGGCCGAGGGCGCTTTCTGAACAGCCTGTTCTTGCTCAAACTCCTTGCTCCATTTCCTCTCTGCCGACCTGCTGGAAGATCCCGAACCCTTCCTCACACCCAGAGAAGTCTCAAGCATCCTGGGTGCCACCTTGTGATGATCTGCAGGCACGTCCTCAGGCTTTCCAGGTGCTGGTTTCAGTGGCCTCCTTACCGATACATTAACTGAAAGGATATTTCATTTCGTTTCAGCATTGTTACAAGAGATCTGCAGGTTTTGCTACAGTATACGTGGCAAAAAGAATGGGAGTTAAGGTAGAACATGTTTACACTACCTGGCCCCTCGTCGTCGTCGTCGTGTTCTATAGGCTCCTTGCCGCTAAACCATCTCGCGATTTTGTTGCCTCCTGCAGGCTTTTTGGTGCCTTCAGCTCTATTGACTGGCGATAGGGAAGGGGTCACCTCCTCGATGGGGACGGAGTTCTTTTGAGCCGCGAGCTTATCCTCACGGGCAGCGATTGCAAATGCTGCTGCTGCAATTGTGGCTGCGAACGCAGCATCGTACTCCCCGCTGCTGTTCATTTCCGCTGGACGTCACATTGCCATTCTGTTAGTCTGTTTTTTCCGCTGCGTTTCATGTTTGTGAAAGCCTAGCTACTAATCATTGTATATTTGATCAGTTACCTATTCCAATAGGCCTGCTTTCTTGAGGTGGTATCGCTGAACCCTGGCGTCCACCTCTACCTCCCTTTCCTACTCCAGAAAACCGAACCCTGCCACACACAAAAAAAAAAACTGTCAAATCTGAATCTGCTCGTACCCGATGATCGCAAGAATGCAACGTCCTTCCGATTCTAAATCTCCAAAACTAAAATTCTGGTGGCACAAATAACCTTTTTTCACCTCAGCTTTTACGGAGAAAAAAAGAAGACAACCCGAAGCCTGCCAGACACATAGATGAAATCAGGATCAAACCCTTCAGCAGACGGAGGCTCTAGGCCCTGCTGCGTGCACCGCTTCTACCTCAGCTTCTTCGAGTCGCCATCCATGGCGCGCAACGTATTTGTAGAGAAGAAGCCCCAACGGCAGGTTGCAAGGCACAAGAAGCCGCGGCTTCAGTGACAAGCGAGGGCCTCTCGTATTTAAAACTGCTCGCTTTACCCCATGGAATAGAGGCGGTGAACGTGAACCAGAGGCAGCAGAGCGCAAGCAAGCAGATTAAAACTGTTGTCTTGGAGGCAGACGATAGGAGTGGGAATGGGATCGCTTTACCCCATGGAATGGAATGGAAGCCTTGAAGAATCCAGTCCAGCTCCGGTTCGGACCCAGCGCGTGGTATTCTTCCCTCCGCTCCTGGCTCAGCTCTCTCAAGACAGCTAGATGATGGGTGGAGTGCGCCTAATCCCTTTGTGAATTTTTTTTTTTGAAAGGGAATCCCTTTGTGAAATTCAGAGGATAACTTTCGTCGGCACGAATCGGCGTCTTCCCGGGGCTACGTTTGGTAGCTATTCGAGGTCCTTGTACTAGTTATTTTTTATTTGTCGTCGTTTAGTTTAAAAATAAACTATTTGACAATGAATATTCGAAAACGGATAAACTTTGCTCATCACTTACAGATGTCAGTGCAACGCTGCAAGGCACAAACTCGCTCCTTGCAACTTCAGATGTTCTTCGTTCACTGTGCTTTACCAGTCACAACAACTAAGTGCAGAATCTGTCCTGTGCTGTGACCCTTTGAAATTAAAGAGGCCACTTTATGCCATCTTAGTGCCCGGGAAAGAGGATGCGTTTTTTTTGTCTTTGCTCTGCACTAGCAAGAGATACTGGGTCATTTACTCCAAGATTTAGTTCTCGCAGGAGTAACTAGCAAGATTTTGTTCTCTTTGACATATCGATGTTCACAGATCGTCGTCACTCGGAATCAGTCTTCATTTAGCACGGAGTATTTATTTCATATTGCCAAGCCACAAGGAGTGGCATTGTTGTATCACCGATCTGTCTTTGGATAAAGTTAGACTTCACTTCAGTTGGATCATATGGTCTAAACTTTCAGTTGTAAAGTTGTGTAATAACACTTAGATAAGATAACAATTTAGATATCATATTTGAAGTGTTAAGAGTTAAAGTGGTCCAAAATTTAGTGACCACAAAAATCAAACAGAGCCTTAGACAGTTAGACTACATCAAAATGCCACTAATCCTATTTTTCAAAAAAAAGGAACTATTATATCCATCAAAACTGGCTTGACACTACTGGGCCGATTTGGAGTCTGAACGGACTAGGATTTCCGCTGTGCCAAACCAACTATTGAAGCCCATTAAGAAAAAAGAAGCCCATTTAGTACACCCGTCCCTAATCCCCTCATCCACTCTACCCCTCCCCTCTGCTTGCCTCCTCTCTTTTCGCGGTTACTCCCCGCCACGCCTCTCCAATCCATCTGGAAGCGCAATTTTCACCAGTTCTGTCGATTTGCCCCCCTTTTTTTGGATTTGTTCCTCTCAGTCTTTCCAAGATCAGCGAAGAGAGCCCCGCGTGTTGATGAAATATTTGGATTTCGTTACTATTCGCGTCGGCCATGGCTACGGTTTGGAGCGGCTGCAGCACGAGCTGCGGCTCCTTCGGCCAAGAACTGCCCCCGCGCGGCAAACGGGGCGGTGGTGAGGGCACAAGATTCCTTCCGCGAAGGAGAGGCCGGATCAGAGGTGACGCCCGCCAGACACAAGCTCTAAGCGCCGCCATGGTTACGGTCGGAGCTTGCGTTTGTAGAGCGGCTCCATGCTTGCTTGATTCGGTGGTCGACGGGACGGAGGACGTCAGCGTTGGGTTTGGGGGCATCGACGGTGAACCGCTCGCCGATGGGTATGATGGTGGCAAGAGGCGCGGTCCGCGTCGGCGTCCGACGAGGCCGACCGTTTTTCAGAAGGAGGTGGGCGCAAGAACTGCTCCACCGGCGATGGCGTCGGAGCCGGACAGCAAATCTGAGCATGGGGTGTCGAGGCTGCACTTCCTGGAGGAGAGGGACGAGGAGACGCTGTCAAGAAGGTTGATAAAGCTCAGCCAAAACAACAAGGTCAGAAGTGCCACTGAGCTGTTTGATTCAATGCGCGCATCTGGGCTGCAACCGAGCGCACATGCCTGCAACTCCCTGTTGGCTTGCTATGTGCGTAGAAGTCCACTGGCGGATGCAATGAGGATGTTTGAGTTCATGAAGGCGAAAGGAATGGCGACAGGGCACACGTATACCATGATACTCAAGGCTGTTGCGAGCAATCAGGGTTATGTTTCTGCACTGGAAATGTTCGATAAGATTGAGGAGGAGGAGGGTTCAAAGAAAATCATTGACGTAATTGTTTATAATACGATGATATCTGTTTGTGGAAGAGCGAAAGAATGGATGCTTGTGGAGAGACTATGGAGAAGGCTAGAGCAACATTCTTTGAATGGAACTTTACTGACATACGATTTGTTAGTCAGCATATTCGTGCAATGTGGGCAGTCTGAGTTAGCAATTGCTGCATATCAGGAAATGCTCCAGAAGGGACTTGATCCGAGCGAGGATATAATGAAGGCTATCATTGCATCCTGCACTAAAGAAGGGAAATGGGAGTTTGCAATGTCAACATTTAGTAGAATGCTGAGGGCTGGCATGAAACCCAGTTTAATTTTGTTCAACTCAATCATCAACTCACTGGGGAAGGCTGGTCAAGATGAACTCGCCTTTAGGATGTACCATCTGCTGGAAAAATCAGGCCTTAAGCCTGATCAATATACATGGAGCGCACTGTTGTTGGCATTATACAGGTCCGGGCGATGCTGGGATTGCCTAAAGCTTTTCCATGGAATCAAAGGCAAGCATCCGACACTCTTAAATGATCATCTCTACAACACTGCTTTGATGTCCTGCGAAAAGCTTGGTCAATGGGAACATGGTTTGCAGCTGCTGTGGTTGATGGAAAAAAGAGGACTGAAATTATCAGTGGTATCTTACAATCATGTGATAGGTGCTTGTGAGGTTGCTAGCAAGCCAAAAGTTGCTCTTAAAGTGTACCAGCGCATGATTAATCAGAGGTGTTCGCCAGACACATTCACACATTTGTCTGTTATACGAGCTTGCATCTGGGGATCTCTTTGGACTGAAGTAGAGGATATATTGGAGGTACTGCTTCCATTTGAGTTATTTTATTTCTGTTCAAACGGTAAAAAGACTTGAATTCCCATTTTCTTAAATCTGACTTTGGTTCTTCAATGCTACACTTATCTTTGCTTAATTATTTAGCAATCTTCTATGAATACACTGTGGCTGGATACACAGATGCAAATCCTTGTTAGACGTGTTCTTTTTTCCCAGTTTTTCTTGGTCATATGAATGCCTTCTTGTGCATTAATGCAATTGAATTTGAAGAACCAGTTACATGTTGCTCCCATTAGTTTTTCTTTTCTTTACACTAGTTATATTCAGTTCCACCCACATGGTTAGTTTTGTACCACAATTATTTGCTGTTTGCATTCTTTAGCCTCGAAAGCACTGATTGTATTGCCCCGTTTACCTATATGTGGAGAGGAAAAGAGATGATTTTCAAGGAATTGCTCATTACTCACCCTACCCATTATTTGAACATCAAGGACAGTGGCTGCCTAAACTACTAAGCTTTAAGAAATCTGGAACAACATTGTATGAGTATGAAGTACTGAGCATTATGGGTGTTAAACTACCGAGCATTAAGAACGTTACAAAGTATCAACATGATGCATTATGACCTGGACAGAACTTCATACTATGCTTATACTAGTTTACAGGATAGTTCCGTCAAACCTGGTTGGTTCTTTCAAATCCAGCTTTCACGATTCATTCATGGAGGCCCTAGTGATCTAATAAATATTTTTTTGAAACGCCTGCAGGAGGTGGCTCCAGACTCTTCGATCTACAACGCGGTCATCCACGGGCTGTGTTTGCGAGGCAAGACCGGGCTAGCCAACAAGGTGTACGCCAAGATGCGGAGCATGGGGCTGGTACCGGACGGCAAGACGAGAGCGTTCATGCTGCAGCACATTGCTACGGACTAGGACCAGCCTCGTGAAAGGCCAAGACTGACGATCTCCTCGTAGCTGCACGCAGCCCCCGAATGAAATGGGCGTACGCGCATGTATGTACAGGATCAAAGGTGTGGTGGAGCAGAGTTGTCGGGCTGGGTACTGTGTACAACAGGATCAAAGCATGGACCAAGCGGAAGCTAGCAATGCCGGTGTTTACAGAATCTGACACTTGCCAAGGTTCCTTTGCGTTCCAACGTGGATGTCATTCATTCTGGGCGTGTTTGCCGCCATGGCGCAGCAGCCTGGCTGCGCTCTCGGGCTGCAGCTCCCGTGTTTGCGTCGCCTGGCTTGCTCGGGAGCCAGGCTGTGGGCGTGCAAATTTAGCCTCTCAGCCTGGCTCCACAGAAACGAGCTCAAGGTCCGTTTCTTGGGAGACTGGCTGCTCGTGGCGCAAGGATTCCGCGTTTAGGTAGTTTTGGTCTTCTAGTCCGGCTGTATATTGGGTGACAAACATCAGCTCGTCTGAGCCAGACTCATATGGTACAAGTGTGCAAACAAAGTGCTAGCCTCAGCCTGGACCAGTTGAACGGGCCGGCCTGGACCAGTTGAACGGACCGAGCTGGCCAGGGACAGAGTCACAAACACGCCCTCTGTAGCGGCTGGTGCTGGTGCGCGCTCGTGGACGCCTAGGCCAAATGTGCGCGTCTGCTCCCCGATGTCTTTCGCGGATTTTGCTCGGGCTCGTACGCCTGTCTTCAGGTGGTTGTACGTTAGGTGGTTGTACGTTGCATGAGCTTCGCTTCAAGTTTCCTTGAAAGAAGCATGGCACTATTATGAAAAAAAAAGACAGCGAAAACACGGTCGACGAAGCCGTCTTTCCTTCGAAACTCAGCCACCTATGAAATTGGACCTAATGTTTAGGGCCTGTTTGGGAGAGCTTTGCTTCAAAAACTTCAGCTTTGGTTTCCAGTTTCACCGTAAAACAGCTCTAGGAAATTGTTAAGGTGAGTTCCAGGAGCGTTTGGTTTGCATATGGACTTCAACTTCTATAGTACCATTGATTTGTGTGGGTTTCCTTGATTACCCTTGATGATTAGTGGGTTATCGCCAGAGAGAACGGAAGTTGCATGTTGCGTAACCAGTGGCATGGTGGGTAATTTTCGTATAACTTCATGAGGAGATATAAAAACAGTGTTTTTGAAGCACCTTCTAAGGAGCTTCACGAATTTCATGAAACAGGCCTCTAGTTTCGATTTTTTTTAAAACTAAAGCTCGTGGAGCTGAACCCGTTTGGGTTAAAGAGGTTCGAACGAAATTGAAATTCTTGAAGTGAAGCTCTCCCAAACAGGGCCTTAGAGCAGGGCTCTGGCTTCGGTAGTAACTTTTTTCAGAAGGGTTAGAGGAGTATTAGTTAGGTTTGCAATTAGGATTTAACCATCACAAAAAAAAAGAAGTCCAATTCAACCTCCTCTATTAGACATCATGGACCTTGTGTTCATTAGTTTAGCCTAACCGTTTTAAGTTACGATGTCTCGCAACGATGGACCTCCTAGGGCAGTGATTCTTAATATTGGAAATTCATAGGAAGCTTAACTTGAGGTGGAAATTTTAGAGCCGCCACACTTCCAAAATCTAAGGATCGCACAAACCTCATAAGGGATTAAACACATTATGAAAAATAGAATGCTAAGGCCAAAAACATACTCTTTAGAGGCCTTTGCAAAGATGTGAAGGCACAGAGTTTGATTCAATAAAGAAGAAATTATTTACCAGTAGCAAGATAAAAACCATCTCAGAGATAAATTGGTACAATTGTGGTGAGCTAGGTCATCTTGTACATCAATGCACAAAGCCAAAGAAGAACAAATTCAAAGACAAGAATAATGATGCAAGTGAGGATGACAAGAAAAAACAAAAAGGTCTTCAAGAAGAGATAATAAGAGAAGACAATTTCATAAAAAACAGTGAAAATTACACTGTAAGAGATTGGTTCACCAACATTGACTTAACGAACCACTCATCTTAATAGCGACGATGAAGATGAGAAGGTAGCTACACTTGCATTAGGATTATCTTCACCACTATCGTCACCATCATCATCCTTTAGGCACCTATGCCTCATGGCTAAAGGTGAACACAAGGTACAAAACAATGATGCTCAACAATAGTGTAAGGAAAATGGACCCCGGGCCTTTTGGCTAATTGAGTTTTGGTGTTTGATGAACAACACAATCTGTGAACTAATAAGTTTTCTAGTGTTTGTGTTTGTAGTTCACAGGATGCGAAGAGAATTGGACCAAGGCAATGAGGATGCAACACCTCAAAAGAAGACATAAAAAGATGCATAGGAGTCCAATACTCAAGAACAAAGAAGCCCGAAGAAATCAGTGAAGAAATCCAAGATAAGGGCTGTCAGCCAGCGCCTGGTGGCGCACCGGACATTGGTGTCCGGTGTGCACCGGACTGTCCGGTGAGGCACCGGACAGTCTGCGCAGAGAGGCCGCAGACAGGCGCTCTCTGGCTGTAGCACCGGACTGTCCGGTGTGCACCGGACTGTCCGGTGTGCCAACGGGCAGACGGCAACGGTCGGATCCAACGGTCGACTGCTACAGGCGCCAACGGTCGGCTGACGTGGCATGCACCGGACATCTACTGTGCAGTGTCCGGTGGTGCACCGGACTGTCCGGTGCACCCGACGACAGAAAGCTGCTGCTTTCTGTCCAACGGCTAGTTTGGGGTGTGGAGGCTATAAATACCACCCCAACCGGCCATTCTCAAGGGTGAGAGCCCAAGCAACATACCAAGACACATAGTGCATATTTCCAAGAGCTCAAACACCCAAGTGCTTAATAGAATCACTCGGTGATTAGCGTAGGTGCTTTGCGAAGTGCTTAGGTTAGTTAGACCGCTTTAGCGCTTGCTCTAGGTGAACCCTAGATTGTTGAGTGAGTTTAGATAAACCTCACAACCCCTTGGCTCTTGCGTGAGTCGTTGTAATTGTACCGAGTGGGGCGAGAGTCTTGCGAGACCGTGACAACCGCGTTTGTGTCACGGCCGCCACCGTGTACCGGAGGGAACGAGGCCCGCGGCGTTTCGGCCGGAAGCTCGATAGTGGAGACGGCGGGGAGCGTCCTAGAGGAGCCGGAAGCGGAGCACCACTTGCGCGTGGAGAAGGCCCGTGGCTCTCTACGGAGTTACTCGACCGTGGTGCTTGGCCCTCGCGTGGGCTTCCCTTTGCGTAGGGGCACCAACGAGGATTAGTCGGGACCTTACGTGGTTCCGGATACCTCGGTAAAAATACCGGCGTCATCCACGAGAGTTTGCTTCTCTACTTAGCTCTTTACATTCCGCATTTATATTAAGCATTTAAGTTTCAATCTTGTAGTCATACTTATTTAGTGTAGATTGAAACTTATCCTTTGCGGTAGAGATAACAACACCTAGATAAAACCTAGTTTGCACATTCTAGTTTTGATTATTTGCATAGGTTTAGGGATTCAATTGTGGCCTAGTTTAGTAAAAGTTTTAGAAGTCCTAATTCACCCCCCCCTCTTAGGCATCACCGGTTTCCTACAAGTGGTATTAGAGCCGGTTTGGCTCATTTGAAACGTGTTAGCTTCACCGCTAAAAAGGAGCCGACGCCTTTTAGAGGAAGGGATGGATACCCATAGGCCACCACACTTTGACGACACTAACTTCCCATATTATAGTGCTAGAATGGCTTGTTACCTAGAGGCCGTTGATCTAGGTGTTTGGAGAGTCACTCATGACGGGATGAGACCTTTCAAGAATCCCGAGAAACCCACCACGAGTGAGGAAAAAGAAATTCATTTAAATGCTAGAGCCAAAAATTGCTTGTATGAATCTCTTAGCATGGATATTTTTAACCAAGTATTTACCTTGAAAACTGCTAATGAGATTTGGCTAAAATTGCATGAGCTCCATGACGACACATCAAATGTCCGTGAGCAAAAACATTGCCTAGTCTTAAATGAGTATAATACTTTTGCTATGAAAGATGATGAGCTTGTTAGAGACATGTATTCTCGTTTGAATCTAATTATCAATGAACTCAATTCTATTGGAATTAATAAGCTAGGTGATGCGGACATTGTGAGGAAGATTATCTCCCTGCTACCACAACAAAGATATGGGAGCATCATCACCATCCTTCACAACATGGAGGATTTGAGCAACATGACCCCGACCATTGTGATTGGGAAAATTGCGGCCTTTGAGATGTCGCGAAAAATGAGTCGGGGAGAGGAGCCAACTTCCTCAAGGCCATATGCTTTTGCATGTGATGAAAGGAAGGGCAAAAAGAAGGCTCCCACTCCAAGTTCCTCAAGTGAAGAAGAGGAAGAAGAAGAAAGTGATGATGATGAAGATAATCAACCATGCACATCATCCTCCGAGGACGAAGAAACAATCCGACGCGTCGGAAAGGTAATGAGGATGATCCGCAAGATTAATCTAATGGGTGTGCCCCTGCAGGTCGAGGATTTTCTCTTTAACATTGACAGGAAAAAGCAAAGGAAGAGAGGATGCTTCGGATGTGGGGAGAAGGGCCACTTTAGGGACAACTGTCCAAATATGGCCAAGCCCAAAAAGGAGAGGAGCAAAGGCAAGGCGCTAACAAGTGTTAGAACTTGGGATGATTCTTCAAGTGAAGATGAACCTCCAAGGACGCGCAGCCACCGGTCCTCGTCACGATCATCACGATCATCACACAAATGCCTTATGGCAAGAGGTAACAAAAGCATTCCATCCTCTAGTGATGAAAGTAGTAGTGATGATGAAGGTGAGGGAAAGCCCTCTCTAGATGAGCTTGCGGAAGCCGTAGAATTTTTCCAGGATGTTTGCACTAAGCAAAAAGCTCAACTTAAAACTTTGAAAAATAAGTGGGTTAGCTCTCAAAGTGATTACAAAGGTTTGCTAGAAAAATTTGAAACTTTTGCAAACTTAAATAGTGAGCTATCAACTAAAATTGAGCTATTAGAATCTAGTGCTCCATCCACTGCTACCAATGATAGCCTTATTAAAAAGAATGAAAAACTTAAGGCTAAGTTAGCTAGCTCCCAAGAAGCTATTGAAAATTTGCTAGAGAAAATGGAAATTCTTAGCATACACAACAATGAGCTAACTACTAAGCTAGAAAACATTGGTAGCACCCCAGCAGCATCTTTAGTTGAAATACCTGAAATAATTAAGAAAGATGCTTCTACTTCCTACTTTGATTTAATTGATGATTCTAACCCTTGCAACCAAGTCTTTGTTGAGAATATTGTTGTACAAACATGTTCGGATGAGGTTGCAAAGGAAAATGAACAATTAAAGCAAGAAGTGGCTCGCCTTGGCAAGGCTTTGTATGACAAGAAAGGCAAAGCCAAACAAATCCGACCTCCACAGGATAACACCACTGCGGGAGTGAACAAGCCTATGGAGGGAGAAACTGTGATTTGTAGGCTATGCCACATGGAAGGCCACAAGTCTTTCCAATGCAAGGCGATGACCGGGGATAAACAGAGACAAAAGCTCAAGCAAAAGCCATCAAGCAAAATCTCCAACACCTACATCAAAAAGGTGGATAAAAAGACTGCTACACCACACTTAATCAAAAAGAAAAAGAATGGAAAGGTGATAGCAATCAAGGCCAACAAGCAAGCCAACAAAGGAAAAGGGGCCAAACGCATCTGGGTGCCAAAGGAGATAATTTCAACCATGAAAAGCACCAAGAAGGTTTGGATCCCGAAAGGGAAGTGAGTGGACCAAAGGTCTTCGGGAAAGTTGGAGACTTGGCTAAATTGGGATGTATATCATGGGATACATCATATTGGATCAAGTTTATTGCCAAGTGGGTTAGTGAAAATTTTGGACCCAAATTTCCCACCCATGACTAAGGTAACTAGTTTTATTGTATTTCTTGTTTTTTAGATATGCATATCTATTTATCTTTTATCTAGTTTACCTTTCTTGCCTAGTATTACATTTGTTATGTACTTTTGTTCAAAATCATGCATACTAGGTAAATCATATGGTAGGATTGCTTGCTTTTAATTCATACACCTAAGCAAACCTACATGGCTTAAAATGATGATTTAAGCACGGCACATAGCTTTTATATCACTCCATAGTAAATGATGCATCAATTGAAAATTTTGATTTCTACAAAGTGTATCATTTAACTTATATGTGCCAAAGTTTGGATTATAGATAATTTGCCCCTCTTGATATCAAATCAAAGTGCATGTCTCCTACAAGTATTCAAAACTTGTATGCACACCTTTAGGGGGAGGTTACTCTATAATCTAACACTTTGAGACTAACACCTTTTCAAGTCTATTTCATGTGATAGTCTCATTGTAAGGAAAATGAAGTCCCCGGAGAAAGACAACAATCTTCCACTGCAAAATCTCCAAGAACTCTCATGTCTCTCAAGCTCGCCATTGATCTTCAATTGGTATCTTTTGAGACTACATTCAGTATCATTTACATGTCTTCTCCAATATTTGATTAGACTATATTTCATATCACATGCTTCCATGTTGCTAAAAATGCATAAGTAGTTAACTCATATTCTGTTACCTATGCATAAGGGAAGTTAGTCTTTTCAAATCATGTCTTGCACCTCTAATTTTCACATGTTTTTTCGTAAGTAGAGGATCTCTGTCAGGGGGAGTATTTCTTCATCTCTAAAGGGGGAGAAAAACTCTTTCTAAAGGAGAATACTCATTTAGGGGGAGTATTCTTTTAAGGACTCCTACTAGTGGTATCATTCACATGGCTTAATTTAATATCCTTCTAGTGATATATTTTGATACAATTCTTGTTGAGGGCAAGCTTTTATTTACTTCCTACATGCTTTTAATGTCTTCCTTTTCGGTGTTTGATGCCAAAGGGGGAGAAGTTTAGGGACCAAAGCAATGAAAACTATATCAAACACCAAACACCACAAATTTAAAATTTTATATCTGCAAATGGTTTTTCAAGTGGTTTTGGTTATTTGGTCCATAAATAGGAAGTAAGTGAATTATGGAGTTAGGGGGAGGCTTAAGTCCATAATTTCATATTGTGGGGACAATCATGCATCTTAGCAAGTAAATTGCATATTTTCATTCAAATACCTGTATTATTTGCTTGCTTTGGTTGTGTTGTCATCAATCACCAAAAAGGGGGAGATTGTAAGGAAAATGGACCCCAGGCCTTTTGGCTAATTGAGTTTTGGTGTTTGATGAACAACACAATTCGTGAACTAATAAGTTTTCTAGTGTTTGTGTTTGTAGTTCACAGGATGCGAAGAGAATTGGACCAAGGCAATGAGGATGCAACACCTCAAAAGAAGACATAAAAAGATGCATAGGAGTCCAATACTCAAGAACAAAGAAGCCCGAAGAAATCAGCGAAGAAATCCAAGATAAGGGCTGTCAGCCAGCGCCTGGTGGCGCACCGGACTGTCCGGTGAGGCACCGGACAGTCTGCGCAGAGAGGCCACAGACAGGCGCTCTCTGGCTGTAGCACCGGACTGTCCGGTGTGCACCGGACTGTCCGGTGTGCCAACGGGCAGACGGCAACGGTCGGATCCAACGGTCGACTGCTACAGGCGCCAACGGTCGGCTGACGTGGCATGCACCGGACATCTACTGTGCAGTGTCCGGTGGTGCACCGGACTGTCCGGTGCACCCGACGACAGAAAGCTGCTGCTTTCTGTCCAACGGCTAGTTTGGGGTGTGGAGGCTATAAATACCACCCCAACCGACCATTCTCAAGGGTGAGAGCCCAAGCAACATACCAAGACACATAGTGCATATTTCCAAGAGCTCAAACACCCAAGTGCTTAATAGAATCACTCGGTGATTAGCGTAGGTGCTTTGCGAAGTGCTTAGGTTAGTTAGACCGCTTTAGCGCTTGCTCTAGGTGAACCCTAGATTGTTGAGTGAGTTTAGATAAACCTCACAACCCCTCGGCTCTTGCGTGAGTCGTTGTAATTGTACCGAGTGGGGCGAGAGTCTTGCGAGACCGTGACAACCGCGTTTGTGTCACGGCCGCCACCGTGTACCGGAGGGAACGAGGCCCGCGGCGTTTCGGCCGGAAGCTCGATAGTGGAGACGGCGGGGAGCGTCCTAGAGGAGCCGGAAGCGGAGCACCACTTGCGCGTGGAGAAGGCCCGTGGCTCTCTACGGAGTTACTCGACCGTGGTGCTTGGCCCTCGCGTGGGCTTCCCTTTGCGTAGGGGCACCAACGAGGATTAGTCGGGACCTTGCGTGGTTCCGGATACCTCGGTAAAAATACCGGCGTCATCCACGAGAGTTTGCTTCTCTACTTAGCTCTTTACATTCCGCATTTATATTAAGCATTTAAGTTTCAATCTTGTAGTCATACTTATTTAGTGTAGATTGAAACTTATCCTTTGCGGTAGAGATAGCAACACCTAGACAAAACCTAGTTTGCACATTCTAGTTTTGATTATTTGCATAGGTTTTGCTCTAGGGATTCAATTGTGGCCTAGTTTAGTAAAAGTTTTAGAAGTCCTAATTCACCCCCCTCTTAGGCGTCACCCGTTTCCTACAAATAGCAACAATGATGATGAGTTTCTTCATCATCTTATGGTGAAATGTTTTGCTTGTCGAAAAATACACTTAATTCATTAGAAAGACAAAGGCAAAAAACAAGAAGTTAAAAATGGGAATAAATTGTGTTTGTCACCTCACGTTGGGTGATATCATCCGACCGAGAGGCGATATCGACAAGAGATTCTATCCACGGCCTTTCGCTCAGGGATTTTGTCGATAGGGACATCGTCTAATTCCTAGTCACCTAAGCTGGTTCTAGCCCAGCTCATCTATATATACCGACTGACGTGTTAATTATCGATCACACCATCGACTGCGTTATTGACTGTCGTTAGTCCTTATCCACCATATCACTCTAGCGCACAATCGTTATTGTCAGCCTATAGTTATCTCACTATCACATCAGTTTTTCTTTTACATATTTTTATTGCAAATGAAACATGGTGTTTCATTGGAAAAAATCAGAAAAAAATCATCGAACACACAAATAAGCAGCTAAAAAAGAGAATTAAAAACTACACTACTTTTAAAAGTACACAATACATAGTACAAGAAAATAAAATTTACACAATTCATAAAAAATACTTACATTACTTTGCTTACATAATATTTCAGAAACTTACATAATAATTTTCCGAAGAGCTTTTCTAAGAATCTAGATTATTGGATAATCCAGTTATCACGAGAATCTGGATACCGCAGGACTTGCCTGCGGAGAAAGATAAAGGGGGTCTGCACGGTTTAAGGTTTAGGAAGCGACATATTTCTCCCGTCACGGTGATTCGACGAATTCTGCATTCATATTCATATTGATTTAAGATGATTTTTTAAAAGAAACGATTACCACAGAAGCGATCTGAAAGCAAAATATTTGGCTGCTAAAAGTCGATTATGATAACTATAAGTCGAAACAAGGCTCATAGTCGGTTGGATTGGAAGGAGGCGATGGTCCATCCTGATAAACAAATTGTTGAGCCGAGACACAAGACACGTGATTGGTTGCCAGCCTCCCCTCTGCCTCTGCCTGGCTTGCGCCAGCCCGCGTATGTAGAAACGTGGCGGACTCACGTCTCCGTCGATGCAGTCATTCGGCTGAAAACACTTAAAATGAGTCCAAGTGTGCGGGCTGATATTATGTCATATCAATCACACAGAAGAGAACCACCATCAAATCCCCTGTATGTTTGTTTTAACTTTTAAGCAATCGCTAGTCAAACAAGCACCAACAGGGCAATCGGCAGTGGGCACAGTGTCACTGTCCGCCTGCTCCCGTGTTCACCTAATCCCACCTATTCCCACAAGTACAACCAGGCCACATATATCTATCTCTGTTTTCCGCAGAGTTCGCAAACTTCACGGCTACTGCTCCTCGTACGTGGTGGAAGGGGAAAAGGGAAAAAAAAGAGTTTGCTCGTGCTGCCACGGTGCCACCCGGCCCCGTTTCAGGCTTTCAGCGTAGTTTCTTGCCGACAAAATCGTAGGCATCAAGAGGAAATGAACCAACGGACGGTCCACCTGAAGCTGAATCGAACAACCCAACCGCTCGCTCGGATAACTAATGGTGTGTTTGGTTTGTGGAGTCACTTTATGCTTAATAAGGTGATGCATCATAAGTTTATTCCATCAATTTTGGTGGAATCAACTCACTCCTCATGTATATATTAATTATTAGCTTATGAGTAATGGGGTGGTGATGAATCAACCCATTCTATTCCACAAACCAAATAAAAAAGTGAGGAATAAGAAAAAGATGGATCACTTTATTCCTCAAACCAAACCCACTCTAAGTTTTTTTTAAAGACGGCTACAGAGAATTGTTTATCCAAGCAGACATGTCGAGCCGGTAGGTATACAGTCTCTGCTGGTCTCACGTGGCCACGTTGCTCGGTTCCGCATCCGCGATTCCGCGAGGCAAAGCAACGAGCCGCTTTCGGTGTTCTACTGCCGCGTAGCAGCGGCAGCGGCACCGACGGCATCCCAAAAGGCAGCGACGTCTGGGTCGGACTTGGAGGCCCCGGGGATCGGTGGCCAGGCTGAGCTCCTCCCAGAGTCCCAGTACGCCTCCGGAGTCCGGATCCGCGGAGCCAGGCTGAGCTGCTCCCGTGGTCTACTCTCCAGTACGCGGCTCGGCAGGGACCGGGAGCGAGGACGAGCGTCCTGCGTCGACGGGATCGGCGTGCCAGGGGAGCGCTGAAATCTGCGCTTCCGTCTCCGGACGGCCGATGCCAGGCCTTGCTCGGGAGAGGTGAGCTCTCCGCTTCCTTCTCCGGTTCAACAATGGCGTCTTTTCTTCCCATACGCATAATTGCTCCCGTGCTGCCGCTGCTCTGGTTTGGATTGCCTTCCCAAGTATACATTCGGTGTTCGCTTGTTGAAATTCGGAGATCCCGAACGAACGTAAAGCTGTAGTAAATTGAATTCCTCTCGATTTACGCACCTATACAAGCTACAAGTCGTTAATGGTGTGCTGCAGGAGAAGATCATGACATACATTTGAGTTCTGGTTTGCCTCGTAGGTAGCAAACGAAACATGGAGCTGAGGCGGCTGCTGCTGCTTGCGCTCATCTGCCTGCGTGCTCCCCGTTTGGCTTCGGCTCAGCAGCCGGATGAGGCGACGGTCATAGTTAAGGGCTCCACTAGGATTGCGGAAACGGATGACAACTACGTCTGTGCTACAATTGATTGGTGGCCGCCGGAGAAGTGCAACTACAATCAGTGCCCATGGGGCCAGGCGTCAATTCTTAATCTGGTATATGCTTTATGTTTGTTTTCCTTCTCTTGTTATTGGTGTGTTAGTGTTACACAATGCTGTTTGGACTAATTTTCCATGCCGTCCATTCAGGATCTGGATCACCCGTTTCTGGCTCAGGCCATTCAAGGTAGGCCCTTTGAGTTACATTCAGTGGCTGCCGGTTACATATTTGTCATCCCTCGTGGCTTTAGATAAGGACCTAGTAGGCTGGTAGATTGTTGGTTGATTTGCTCCATGCCTCAGACAGTCTTCTTTCTTACAACAAAATGGTAATTATAACTGCAGCATTTGACCATTTGAGGATTAGGCTGGGAGGCTCCTTGCAAGACCGAGTTGTTTATGATGTGGGAACAGAAAGTCCATGCTCCCCATTTACAAATGTATCCAATGCCTTGTTTGGTTTCTCAGTTGGTTGCCTTGGTATGGATAGGTGGGACAAACTGAATGACCTATTCGAGAGAACAGGGTGAGACTTCTAGTTTTTAAGTTTTTTTGTTACCACTACTGTGAGAATATAAATTAGCCAGCGTAACTTCTGCAGATGTTCCAAAACTGTGATATGACATTCCCATTTATGTGTTTTAGATTTTGACAGTGTCTGTGATTTTATTGGTTCAGTTGGTTATTGATAAAATAACTAAAAGCTATCCATTTCTACACATCTTGAGGAATGCTAAATTGGTAGCACATATGTAAGATATGATAAAATTCTACCTGTCAATGTAACATGTGCATTGCATGTTTGTACACAGACATCTGCATATAGATTGAATTTTCATTCTTTTTGTATATGGATCGGAAAATGTTTCAATTGCCTGTTGTTTGTTTATCTGATATGAGGTTTCTGCACGCTAAGTGCAACTAGCTAATGGGTGAGCAAACATCTATCTGCAGAGCAATTGTCACATTTGGTGTGAATGCACTCTACGGGAGGTATAATGTTCGACGTTCCATCTGGGCAGGCAAATGGAATTCCACTAATGCATATGATTTTGTAAAATACACAATCTCAAAGGGATACCCAGTTGGCTCTTGGGAATTTGGTAAAACTATCTTTTTGCTACTGAAACATTCTGTCTCATTTCTTATATTCCAAGATAGAAGTTCTCCAAGTTTATGATGCATGAAATATGGGGTGACAGAAACAGTTTGTTTGAGAACTACATTTTTACACAGGCTCTTGTTTTGTTAGGCAATGAGCTGAGTGGGCATGGAATCGGAGCAAAAGTTGATGCTAAACTTTATGGAAAAGATGTAATTGAATTTAAATCCATCCTTCGGCAATTGTATAAGGCACCACTGTCCCAGCCACTCCTGTTAGCCCCGGGAGGGTTCTTTGATCAACAGTGGTATTCTCAGCTACTTGAGACTTCAGGTCATGGTGTTGTTAATGCCTTATCTCACCATGTATATAATCTTGGTGGAGGTATGTGATTTATTGTTTTGAATGTAATCCTATCTGAGTAATCATGTCTCACTGTTCCAAAACCATTGCATGTGCCTACTAAAATTCCATGATGATACAGATGCTTACATAGGTAGAACTACTCTAAAGGCCCGTTTGTTTCGTTGGAATTGAATTCTATTCTAATAATTATAATTTAGACAAAACTAATTGAGTTAATATATTTATTTATGTAATCTATTTGTATGTTATCCTAAATTATATCAGATAGATAATTATACATTACATTTATGTTATAGAGAAACAAGTAGAAGAGTGTGCTCTAAATTGTACATTAGAAAAGTAACATGTAAATCTATAGAATTCATTTCCATCTCTCGTCCCTATGAATTTGAGATAGGCTTATATATACACTTTGGAAAGTTGTGGAATGTCACATTCTAAAAAAATAGTCTATTGTATTAGTTAAATTTCAATTCATCAAAATGAAGGGAAACAAACGGGCCCTAAGTTTATTCTGAATAAATGGCTGAACATTTGTAGGCTCTACCTATTAAAAGTTTATGATTATAAAAATATTTTTGTAATGTAAACAAAATTGTGATCCTGCAAAATAAGTAAGTACACCATAATTTGATTTGATACCAAGAGTGAAAGAAAGGCTGCATATCAGATAGCAAGGCCTTCCTTAAATAGCAAGGCCTTTCTTAGGAGATGTAGTATTGATCACTTCTATCCAGACAGAAATATATGCTGCTATGTTAACCAGGCATGTTCAATTTATCATTAGCAATGCCAATATATGTAATCAATACACAATATGCATCAACAATGACCCTTCACTGTCAGGGAATGATGTTCATCTTATAAGGAAGATCTTAGACCCAAAGTACTTGGATCGTGCTGAAGATACTTACAGAGACATGCAACTTACCATCCAAAGGCATGGAACATGGGCTTCTGCTTGGGTCAGTGAAAGTGGCGGTGTATTCAACAATGGTGGTCAACTGGTGTCAAATACATTCATCAACAGTATCTGGTTAGTTCGCTTTTTTAATTCCACGTGTGACATGTGTATACTCTGGTGTTGGTGTTGAGTATGATGTCTGAGTTTGTGATGGAGTCTTTTTTTATGAATACAGGTATCTAGATCAGCTTGGGATGGCATCTAAGTACAACACAAAAGTGTTCTGCAGACAGACTCTCATCGGTGGCAACTATGGACTGCTCGACACGCAAACTTTTCTGCCAAATCCTGATTACTACAGGCAAGGCTAGAGTTATGGAATTATATAAAATGATTTTTATGTGTGATTATAGACAAAGATTTGATATATACATTTTGACCACTTTATCAGCGCTCTACTATGGCATCGGCTTATGGGCAATGGAGTTCTTTCAGTTGATATAAACGCACCGCGTCAAATACGCGCTTATGCTCATTGTAGGAAACAACAGGTACGGGCTGCACCTTTCTGTAAATCAGCCGTTTGTTTTTCAACAGAATTACTAGGGCAATTTTGAAGACCTAGTCTTATGTTACCGAATTTGATTCATATGATAATTTTGCGGACTAGTGAACCATGTTTCTACAAATGAACCCCACTTTGTTGTCTGAGAACAAGAGAGAGATCGAATTGTGTTTGCTAAACTACCCATTCTGAACATGATTGCTTCAAAATGCAGCAAGGCATCACGATTCTGTTGATCAACCTGAGCAACACTACTGGATACAACGTCACTCTCCAGAACGACATCAACGTCAGCTTGGGCAAAAGACCTGACCTTGAGAAGCGCAGTTCTTTCACGCACAGGCTCAGGAAAGCAGTCTCATGGCTGGGGAGGAAACCAGCAAGCAACACCAGGAGGCGGGAGGAGTACCATCTGACCGCCAAGGACGGCGATCTCCAGAGCAAAACGATGCTGCTCAACGGGGCCCCGTTGGAACTTGGAGACGCTGGCAGCATTCCAGCTATGGATCCGGTGCTCGTCGCCGTTGATTTGCCGGTGCAGCTAGCACCAACATCCATCGCCTTCGTAGTCCTACCCAAGTTTGAGGCCAAGGCTTGTTCTTGACACATGAGCTCTTGAAATCAGTTTTTTTTTGTGTGTGCCTTGAAATGTTCCATAGACCTATTTCGTGAAAGAAATCATACAACGCGGCACAAAAACGGCAAAGCGTTGTTGTGTGAGCAGGAGACCACACTGTGACACTGAGCCTTAACCACAGGCGATAAAAGCTGGCGTAGGTCAAGCCCGTAGAGTCCGTTCCAGTGCTATGCTTCCGTTTCGATTAGCCCGCTCAGGACCTCAGATTCTCTCACATTTTCCACAGCCAAAACACCTACACTCCTACAGTAATTCCATGAAGAAGAAAAACAAGTGCGGCGCTTGTTTTGATTCCAGCGATGTTCACGGCAGCAGACACCGGCTGCACTGCAACACAAATGCGGCGCTTGTTTTGAGCGCCAGACGAGACCTTTGGTGGGACTGAAGAGATTGCAGCAAAAACGAGTTTGGCTTGCCGCAGGTTTGGTCGCGAAGCAAAACGGCTGTCTGGAAGCCATCCAAACACTCGTGGTGACTGCAATACTTTAGAATGATTAAATTTAGTCAAGACGCCAAATGCTTTTGTCTAAAACAGACGAGAATATCTGATTCCAGCAGTTTACAGGCCTGCCGGCAAGCAATAGTGAAGTTCCTTCGTTCCACCCCTGGCTCTCGATAAGCTCAACCATGGGGGTGACGTAATTTTTCTTCAGTCAATCTGGACCTCTATTTCTCACAATATAGCGCAAATACTCTTGTAAGAATTATCTGCACATCTATAGTATGTCAACAATTGTAACAATATCCTGTAGGTTACTCCACAAACAATGGCATCTCTACTACAATCATCTCCAACCTACCAAATCAATCACAAAACTACCAGAACAAAATTTCAATGACTCGAGTGTAAAAAGAATTAAATGGATGGATGGATGGAAAGCATATAAACTTGCCACCACACAATATCCGCCTCCTTTCTTCGTCTTGATCAACCAATCACTCAATCTTCTAGCCTTCTGAATTATTCTGCGACCAAAGGTCAGCCCAGTCCCAGATCTCCTTTTCCGCAGTTACAGTATAGAAAAGAATGATGCAACAGTATGATACAGATGGTAAGAATTGTGTTCCCCTATGATACAGATGAAGACTCCTGAGATATTTGAATGCCAGTTTTCGCAGGGGATGGTCAGTTGTATTGAATGCCGGTTGCTTTCTTGATTACCTATTATACTTATACAGCAGCAATCAGCCTCTCCAGCCAACAAGCGAACCATAAACTATACTCCCTCGCTATGTCCAGCATTTGCTGCAAATCACTCCTTGACACGCTCAGGCTCCAAAATATGGCAGTTTCTAACGAAGTCATTGGAGTAGTTTACATGATTTGTCCAAAATGGTTGTAGGTTCTTAAAAGCAATGTCTAGCCATGGCTTGCACTGGCCATTGTAATGTATCACTGCAGCCCTCCTGACACTCTCAATATCTGTCTTGTCTTGGTATCCTAAGCCAAGCAGGTGCCATGATGGGTCTATACCATGCACATGACCCCTAAATGCTATAAGGGCTGGTGGTAAGGTACCAAATTTCCAGAGTGTAAGACCAGATTTTAGATTCTGCAGAAGAGATTGAAATAAATGTGAAGACATGTAATGACAACCAACAACTCTTATTATGTTTTAAGCAGCAGTTACCTATGTTTTTTTATTTATTTATAATTTTCTGTGTCTGTTATAATATATAAGCACATGGTGACAAAAGCCGGATAGCAGAAAAGGAAATTCATTTTTCACATTTGCACAAGAGTATTGAATCAAGGTTTCCTTTTAAGATTTTGGAATACCGTACAGTACAAATTCTGCATGCAAAAATACCAGAACGATTTCAGTTCACAAACATAGTCAACGAACAATGGAACATCGAGTAAGACTGGGAAATGGATATGTGGGTGTAAAATGCATTACCTCCTTCAACCAGAAATGGTATGTATCCCTGATGTTTGTCTTCCTCCAAACTGCCAGATCAAATATATTCATACCATATGCCCAAGCACATTCATCTGGGTCAAGGCTCCGAGCTATCACAGGATGCGAGAAGTTGAAATATGTCCTGAAACGCTTAGACATCACCCAGCTGTCTTCCCCTCTGCATGTTTCCACAGCTCCATTTACCTTCCCTTCAAGATTGATAGCCCAAAGGGGAGACAAGTCACGCTGAACAACAATGTCATCATCGAGGAAAACCACCTTGTTGAGGTTGGGAAAGAGCTGGTTAAAGAAAAGTGAATGGATCAGATTAAAAAGATGCACAAAAATCTACAAATTTCACAATCTAGCTTTAAAGCTGTACTGTATGGTAAGTGCAGCTCAATTATTACTAGAATTGGAAAAAGGGTAATGGAAACTAAAAGGAGGTGGTGGAATATAACAGCTCAGCACATTATCAGCACGCAAAAGTGCACAATCAACACGTGATAATGATCCAGACAAGACAGAAACACATTTTAATATCTTCATTTGAATCAGATAAAGAGAACTAAAGATGCATCTTAATACTGGAATGGTTAGTGGGGTATCTGTTAATTATAACGGTTTCAGTATGCATCATGTGATAATGATCTACTAGGTAGCTGTAAAGGTCATACTAACTTATTCAGCAAGCTTTAGCCCATCCAAATGGTGTCCTCGTAGAAGTATTCAGTCAAATTAAATGCACAAGTCAATAAGATAGATCACATATTCACTACATTGGAGTTGGTTTGAATATGTGCTACTACATTTAACAGTAGTCTATCACATCCCCCTCTGTTCTATGAAAGAAAGCACGTGGCATGACGTTTTCCAAGCTCACTTAATCAGGCAATTGCCTAAATAACATAGTGCCCATCGTAAAGATATGCTAGAAGCATGACAATGGAATCTGGTTGACACATCAATATGAAATGCTTAAATAAACCGGTAAAAACGGAAGTGCTGCAGATAGGAAGCCAATGGCAAGGCACCTCAGGCAAATAAATGCGGAGATGGTTCAGCAGGGATATGTATTTGGGGCTTCGAGCCTGCAACTTTGAAGCAAGCATCCTAGGATTGTCACTTGCACTGGAAACTGTTCCATGATCTCCATGATAGTGATTTCTGACTCCACGATGGCTTTCTATAGCCTCTAGTACTGGAACATTTTCTCTTGTCAGCCAGTCAAATTGGTGAACACCTTTTACTTCAACTATTGCAGGAGATACGGAATTAAGAGCAAACCATGAATGCATCCCAGGATATGTTTTCTTATCAGTAATAACATGGAAGACTACTTTCTCAGGCACTGAGGAAGATCGTACAGTTGAGCTCACAACAACTGAAGCAGCAAGAATGTTATCACTGGCTAGAATGTAATGTTGGAAGGAATTATCAGAAAGCAAAGGTAGCAACTCTGGTGGTGGTAACTGTTTCCGTGCATGAGCATTTGAGGAGTATTCATCAGTAAGGCGCAGAGACAAGCAATGGATTCCTTTGGGAATAGCAGTTGCAGCATAATGTTTATACAGCTGTTCTGCCAACCTTGACCTCTTTACCTCCTTATCCATGTTTTCCATCTGCGATGTAAGTATATAAGTAATAAGAATAAATGATATAAACCACAATAGTGCTCTAAAGCACCAAATCAGGAACTAAGGCCAAATACAATAATCTATTAAGCAGTGTACAACAGAGCAGCAATACACAATTACACAAAGATGGGAACCCCATGATGAAAAGGATAGTGCTCTAAAGCACCAAATCATGAACTAAGGCCAGATGCAATGTTTTATTAGCCAGTGTACAAGAGAACAGCAATACACAATTACACAGATATGGGAACACCATGATGAAAAGAATGACCTACATATCCAGGAGCAATACACAATTGTACGTTAGCTCCCCGAAAATGTATAATCCACATCATACTTGGGGCTTCCAAATACACATCAAAGAACCAATTCAGTTTTGCTTTAAGGCTTGCTCATGCAGCACTATAACTTTTAAAATTCAAATGCAACGGTGTGAATTAAACAAGCCAAGTTAGTTCCATACCGTAGCTTTCAATCTAACAGCAAATGTTCTAGCATCATAATGGTTATCCTTCATCTCCAAAAGAAAATCCCTGAATGATTCTGGTAACTTTTCATCGGATGGGGATTCCTCGTTGTTAACTTGATCAAAAGTTCTATACAGATCTTGCACCAGCCTCTGTTAATATTGAGTAAGAAGCATAAATAAATCTTGCTTTTTTCTTTAAGAAAAAGAAAAAGGGTAAACAAAGAGTCACGAGTTACTCAAAGAAAAGTACAAGGAATTTAGTAACTCACTGTAGAATCACCCCCCTGCCTACCAAGGAAACTAGGCCCTATTCGCCTCCCCAAGCAATCTGTGAAACAGGATTACAAAGGTTGTAAGCACACAAACTATGAGCTATAATGGAAGATGTCAATTCCATGGAAATAAATAAATAAGGTAACCGTCAATAGGATTCTATCGGTCGAACTTTTTAAACTTGGCCCATCAATACATGATGAAATACATACATTCACAACACATGGTTGGTGTTACTAGATTCCAGTGTTATTAAAACTACGTTTAAACGTCAAAACTCTAATTAGAGATTGAAACCACGTTTTAGCGTTTTAGCGTTCTAAACTGTAAAACACAGTGTTTTATGCATTTTAGACCATTAGCTACTTTTGGACCCAGTCTATTAGGGGGTGTTTGGTTTGAGGAATCACTCTATCCAAAATGTATTGGTGCATCATGGATCCATTCCTCAAATTTGATGGGATATCCTCATTCCTCATATTAGTAATAACTAACTAACTATAAGGAATAAGGTGATGATGGATCAACTCATTCCATTCCACAAACCAAACAAAAAAGTGAGGAGTGAGAAGACGATGCACTAGCTCATTCCTCAAACCAAACAGCCTATTAGTTACTTTTGGGGTTCAATCCAGCTATGGGTGGAGTTTTGGTAAGCCACTAACATCTCTGTTTTGGTATTTAACTTCATATTATTGTCTGAAATTATGATGTATTGGTATTTTTCCTATGTTGTTTAAAACTACGTTTAAACTAAGTTTAAACGTTTAAAAGTCAAAATTTCACCCATGAGCGTTCTAACGTTTTATCGTTTTAATAACCTTGCTAGATTCAGCGAAAGGGCCTCTAGCTAAGTTGGTTATATCGTCTAAGTAACACTCCTCAAGTTCTGAGTTCAACTCCCCGTGGAGTGAATTTCATGTTGGGATTAAAAAATCCCCTCAGTTGTCGTCCTATACATCAAAGCACAGGCTTAAGGCTCCGCCCCAGTCGTGGTCGTTCTTACATGAGCTATGGTGCTGCTGTGTATAGGTGTGGCAGGGGTTGGGGGGCTTTCTCGACTTTTGTGAGAAGGTATTCTTCTTAATGTAATGCTAGTGGGTTCTCTTACCCCCGCAGGTTGAGTTTTTTTTATGTTACTAGATTCATCATGGAAAATACTTTCATAATACATTTTAAATTTGCATAACCTTTTTTGTAAAAAAAAACTAGTCAAAGAACATTGAAGACCGTGTCATTGTCCTAAACTTACATTTGGAATAGTTGAATAAGAGGGAGTATATAATACTAATTCCATATCAAAAGATATTGAAGCATGAACAAAACCAATTGTCTTGTTGTATCAGCAACTTACAGAAGACCATAGGCCTATAACCCAAGTAGAGAGCTTATGACAACAAAATTTTACACAGAAATCAAGAACAATCTGCCAAACATTCTGCAAACCCATGAAACATATATGCCTTTGCAGGTGCTCAAGTCACATTTCAAACCATCACTCAATGCTGATTGCCTGAACCTCAAGTGCCCAGCCCCAAATTATTTTTCTTATGCTCCGTTTGGATGTTTATATTGGAGGGCATGTAATTGAATTGGGTTCAATACCAAATCATCCATAGTATTGAAATGAGATGTAATTCCGATTCTATTGTTTGGAAGTCACTGAATTGGAGTTTAGAATTGCGTGGTCTAATTCCACGCAATTCAAAGGGGTGACACTATGTATTGGGAGAGGGAGTTTCTAGCTATAGTCCAATTCCAGGGAATTGGGTCTCTGATTCCAAATCTCAATTCCATATAAAACCAAACAACAGAATTCAGGAAAGCCGATTCCAATTTCCAATTCAGTGCTCCAATATCTACATCCAAACGGGCTATTAGGCTATTAGGACAAGTATCCCTACTCCCCACGGTATGGAAATTAAGGTACTCAAAGTACCAAAACTGAAGTTCCAGTATTTTGCACAAATCAAAGAGCGGCTTCAGAACGATTTATTATCTGGTGCATAGGGAAATGGAGCTGAGCATGTTTATCAACAAGTAATCAGCTGGCCAGGTGCAGAAATGGAGCAGTCTGCAGTCTTACCTACAATTGATCAGTTAGACAGGCACATCAAGGGCTTAGTTATATCCCTATAACTTATATACCCATCCTTCATGCCCAAACAATCAGCAGAGATCAACGATTTTATAATCCAGATGTACAGGTATCCAGTTCAGAGTCAAAACAAATGACTCATAGGGAGGAACTGATAGTAAGGAAGGACTGATGGTATCTTTCAGGGTATGGTATGATTTTTTTTTGCCAGTCTTGCAAGACTCAGCTCAAAACTACAATAAAAAGTTCTACCACAGCCAAAACTGCAGCTGATAGGAGTAAATCCAGCCCCTCAATCGCAACCAAAGTGATGGCTTTGCAAACTACATTACGACCAATGCAAGAAAATTATATGCCTAAGATCCACAAATCTACTCACCTGGAAACTGAATCATAAACCCAAATAGTCCACTGTATCTATTTTATTTCAAATGAGCACATCAATCAAATAAGATCGCCCACGCCTGAGAGCTTGAATCTGAAGCTCGTGGGCGAACAAATCACACGTTGTCGGATAAGCATTCGCACATTGCCACATTCCCACCGACACCGCAAAATCCTATGGCAAGGGTGCTGAGATCCAAGGTTTACCTCCCCAAACGCACGAAATCAGCAACCCAACCCGCCGCAGCCGAACCCAGAAAGTAAGAAAAACAACGCCACGAGATCGCAGCCGTCCATCTTACCGACGGAGGAGCACTTGCTTCCGCCTGCCTCGAGCGCGGGAACGGCGGCGAGGATGAAGGCGAAGGGCAGGAGGCAGCCGAGCGCGACGACGAGCGGGAACGCGACTGCGCGCCAGTACCACCCCCCTCCACCTCCCCCGCCGCGCCGGGCGGCCCCGTGCAGCGGCGGCGGCGGCGGGGGCGGCTGCGGCGCGACGCGCACCTTCATGGAGTCGACGACGCCATTGCTGCTGGAGATGGTGATGCTGCGCATGCTCGGCGAGATCCGCAGCTGCATCCTCCCCCTCCCCCGCCGACGGGAGCTCGGAGTCCTGCGGCCTAGGGTTCCGGCGACGGCGGCGGCGAGGCGGTGGCATTGGGCAGAGACATGCTAATCGCACGGGTGATGCCAATAGGGGAAGAAGAAAAGAGAGGGAATGAAATAGCAATGCGCGTCGCCGCGTGCGAGGAGTGCAGATACGGGGGCCGGCGGCGCGGGGGGGCCTGTCGGTGAATCCCCAGGGGATTTTGGGGGACGGGGGGGATTGGGGATTGATTTGTCTTCCGGGAGCGGGGGGCGGCTACGCGGCAATGCTCTGCTCTCGTCTCGCTTCGCTTGCTTCTTCTCCCCTTCCTCCTCTCTCTTCCGTCCCGCAGGAGAAACGAGAGAGACAGCTGCGGTGCATCTTGTTTGGTTCCTCCTACTTTTTTTTTTCTTTATTTCTTCCTTCCTTCCTTATTTATTTTTCCTTTTGTTTCTATAATTTAAAGTAATACAATTCTAGATAATACTATCTTCCTTCACAAATATATAACACTGTTACTTTTCCGAAAACTTTGATCACTCGTTTTATTTAAAATATTTATTCAAAATATAAAATTTAAGTCAAGCATAAATTATCTTAAGTGATAAAACAAATCACAAAAATGATAACTCATTACTTTTTAAAATAAGATGAGTGAGAAAAGTTTTTTTTAAAATGTCAATGGTGCCATATATTTATAAACGAAGTGAGTACTGTATTAAGTCCTAGGACACGGCACGCACCAGTTAGGAGCTGGTCCCATGTATTATTCATGTTACTTCAAACTTCCAAATAGTAATATCTACGATACAACTGCTTCAGGTAGAAGCTGGGCCGAGTAGAAACAAACCAATGGTTGAGTGAATCAGCAACTCAGAGTCCTCTGGAGACAGAGGACGCCAATGGAGACAGAGCGTGAGCAAGTGGGACTACACAATCAAAGCTTGGAAAGCGGTCGAAATGCGATGGCTGTTATCGAGAGGAAAGACACGAAAACGAAAAACACGGCGAGCGTTTTTTTCTTTTTTATTTTTCGCACCGATAGGTTTCGCTCGCTCCAGCTGAACGACCGTGAAGAGCTCACGTTGACGGTTGACCTCCAGCGAGCTCGCACCGGTCGAGGCTGCCAATTGTCATCACTCATGCATGTGTTTGTGCCGATGGATGATGGATCAAACAGAAAAGTGTAATCACCGTGCGTATGCCTCGCCACGCTGCTCACACCTGTTAGGCATTGCCTGGTGCGTGCCCCCACGGCCCCACCCGATCCATCCCCCATGCATTCAAAGATGGTCCTGTGACATGGACTGAATTCATTATTCCCCATTGTCTGAACGATGGGAGGTGGAAGGTGTGTCCTC